>NW_027178778.1:0-4360 GCF_019968985.1 Porospora cf. gigantea B | reverse complement strand
GGAGACCTTCACCATCCATAACGAGCTTCAGCCGCATTTTCTTGCGGAAGCACAGAAGAACGAACTCCGCAATGGCTAAGTACACGTACTGAGAGTTTTGCTGCGTCTGGCGTGAGCCCAAGACTCACCGTCACCTGCGTCTTGGTCACCTCACTTTCGTTCCGACGGAACCGCCGGTCAGCAATATTCGTCTCGCCCTCAATGAACTCGCCGAACGCAACGATCTTCTGCTCGATAGCAGTTTGAGGCGGAGGTGAGTTGCGATAATGGATTTCGAACTTTCCAGCCTGCAGCGTATCATACAGAAGATACGCCCCCTTGCCTATGGATGCGACAGCGCTCAAATAGTCTCCTGACATGTACCCCACGGGGTCCTTATCGACAACAGGGTCCACGTCTGCTGATAACGTCCCGCCTCCGCCGCCAAAGGGGGCGTCCACGTACACATCTTCATTGGGAACGCCCGTTCTACCTGCTGTGTCGTCGATGTCGTTCGAGTCGCAGCAGTTACCCATGATAAGGTAATCAATATTATCATAGTGTTACTCATGGGCTGTTTCCCTTCCCGAAATCAAAAGTCGCCACCGGTAGCAGCAAGAGACGTCACCAAAGAGAAACCAGCAGCTGCCCCTGAACCCGACAGAGATCCTTTCAGCAAGCCTGGCTGTTACCTACGGTATCATCCAGAAGATCACGGAAGGTTCGAGCTTGTCTGGTCACGGCAGCAGGTGATAGAAGCATTAGCGTTCGGAAGGCAAACCAGCAAAGAGGTCCCTGAATTCAAGTTCAAAGGCGGGGGGCGCCAGATTCTTGCGCGAAACATTCAGAGCGATCGGAAAGGGTACCACAGAAGCATCTGTGATTTCGTTCGGGAATGCAAGAAGTTGGAATGTGAGCTGTACGTCATGGACGCCGTCGAAGTTCCCATCCCATTTGACATCTACCTCCATCGCAGCAACGGCGATGTGACCAACGTGCGACCTCAGACATTCGTCAACCTTAAGAGCAGCGATGCAGTGGTGTCCCTCAACAAGGGCTCCAGCACCCTCCAAGTGAAGCAAATCACGTTTGGCGTTTTTCTTGAGAAAGGCCAACTTGAAGGTGGTGGTGCTGAAATATAGATGGTCTTGTGGGATTATGAGAGACTGGTCTTGAGACAGAGTGGGATTATGAGAGACTGCTCTTGAGGATGGAGTGCACGTCTGAGTCGTCCTCTATCGACCCGAACATCACAGTGTGTAACGTGACAGGATACTGCTCGCAGAATACCTGTAATCAGGCGAGTTGGGTCTCACGAGAACGCTGACCTGTAGCAGATGGTACAGCAAGAATAGCATAATGTGTCACGAACACATAGCATTACGCTTTGGTAACGAGAAAACATTATTTATCATGTTGGAGATCACTCCTATCCATCTGGCGGACTATCTGCCCTCGGATTTGAAGGGAACCATTCAACTTGAGCAACTGGTGTACATCCTCTCAGATGCGCACGATTTCCTTTTGGAGGTGACGGAAGCAATCCCCCCCCACGTTATCCCAGCGATGTTCGTTACTCAAGATCTGCCAAGCGATTCAGGTGGGGCAGTGTTGTGGCTAACCCAGGGTTGAGGGCCTTCCGAAAAGAGAAGGTGCGGCACGCGTTCCTCCACGTGCGCCTTTCCGAAGTCGAGATGACGGATATGGCCAGCGTGCTCCGAGCAGCAGGCGACCGCAGCGTGAAGCTGAGTCCAGACCTGTTCAGCCTGCTGGCGCGATACGTTCAGTACTTCAAACGTAAGGACGCAGCGAAATACGTGGAGCGCAGCCTCGACAACTGCCTCAAAGTGGCTGAGTTCCGTCGGACGTGGTACCCTATACGCGACACGGAACGAGCTCTGCGAGAGGATCTGGAAACGGGAGCGCTTTACTGGTTTGGCCGGGACCGGAACTACCACCCTGGACTGTTCTGTCATCTCAGCAAGCTGTCTGCCCTCCCCGCGCCTCGAATGCTAAGGCTAATGTTGTTCGTTTTCGAGTGGGGCAGGCAATTCATGCGTGAGCGGTTGAGGGCTCCCCGACTCAGTGGTGCCGCGATGGTCGGAGTCGTGTTCTATTCTCTGTGATGCGAGAGGAGTCTCCCTAAATCAACTCCCCAGGCAGGCCATTCACGATCTGTTGCCCTTATTTACTGAGCATTTTCCCTTCCACATGGAACGAGTCCACACAGTGTACGACTCTATCATATTGGACGTACTCTGGCATATCTCAAAGGCATTTCTCACCGATATCCAGAAGGAAAAGATCTGCATGTACTCGGTTTCCCACGTTCCTGAGCTTCTTAAGTTTTTCCATCCGTCACAACTACTAAAGTCCCTTGGTGGACAACGGAAGGAACCGAGATGCTTTTATCCGTTCCCAGTGCAGATGCCGCCTTATAGGGACAAAGAAAATGTGAGAGCCCAATATGTCCGACACCAGAAGGACAACGTCATTCCTGGAGCGTACCGCTGCTTCGATCAGACGACCATGAGGTGAGAGCCAGGCGCCGATACCGACTCAGAGGTTTGCTGCAGCTCTCCCCATCGAAGAGCGCCTGTCCACTGCTCTTCCACCCGCGTCGGACGGTGGACTTCTGCAATCGGCGCAACCTGCCGGTGCCGCGTCTAGTCCGACAGGAGGTTATGCGGAGCATGTCGAAGGAGGCGGGAGTTCTCAGAGTCAGCCCTGGCCCCAAGTCCTTCTTATTTCCAGTTGTGATTCGCACGCCATGCAACGAGAGGACGGCAGAAGAAAAGAACCTTCAGACTCTCTCGACCCGAGACGCGTCATCGGACCACTGCACTATGTTAGGCAAGCTTCGATCGTGAGGGCTGAGGCTTAGTGTGCGACCTGTGATCCTTGCGTTCAATGGCGACCAGTTCGCATATCGCGACAGCAGGCAGCGGCCAGACGAGGATCCACATTGGCAACTTCCATCATGCCCTGTATGAGTGACATATGCAAGTCTCACCGCCGACGACGCGTGCTGCAGCTCTCTCGTTAGGACGGCTGAAAAATTTGCATCCTTCCGAATGTCGGTTCGTACAGGGCAGGAGGACACGACAAGACTGTTATCAAGGGTGATGAGCAGTCGTAGAAAATGGGTGAAGTACGAACCATATGTAAAGGGCAAGCCCCAGTACTTGGACTTAAGTAGTCCGTAGTCCACTCCTATGACCACTGCGCCCAATTCTGATATCTTTGCGCACTTGGCAGCGGGGAACGGCAACATACAGGTTCCGTTGGTCCTTGTGGAAGAGGATAGCACGACTACGTTGTCGTGAGCCAGAACCGCTTCGAATGACATCGGCTTGTACTCTGGGAATGGCTCTTCCAACCACGTCATTGACCAGCGGATGGCACTGAGGAGAGGCACCACCACCCACTGGTTTCCGACAGGTACTGCCACGACCGGCGCTAGGAGGTAGCCGGCCGCAATGATAATGCTATGCGGTCCTGAGAAGACTGTGACCGCGACACGTGGAGTCTGTGCTGTACCGAACCGAAACCCACCTGATGTGCTTGTTGCCGCAAGACAAACCCCCCTGAGGAGTCTCGCGAGACGCGCCACACGCCAAGCGCCAGGAGAGCTAGACGGTGGCCCACAGTTGTGAAAGGCTCATATCCGCACAAGCGAAATGCGGCGTCAAGAGGCTCCAGCAGAGTATAACACTAGGAATCGTATATCCTACTACCCACGATTACGGCGCCTGACAGGCATAAGAGTCTCAGCACAACAACAGGGGCCAGTATGCAGCACCTGAGCAACACCCACAGCAATTTATACGAGTGAGGTTTGTGGTAGCTCGAGTTCAGCCATGGAGGCCCGAATGGATTCAGTCCTGATGTTCGGTCCGCGTACAGCGTTAACCGTTCCATATTTGCCAATTTCTCCGCAGACTATGTTGGTTCTAGTCGAAACTTCCGCTGGGTATGGGCTGTTCAAAGCATGTGGGGCTGCTAGAGGGGTATCACGCAGCCGATAAGCTCTCTGCCGTTACAGACTCCGATGTCGTTGCGGGCATGCTTGCCAGCACGAGCAAGATAGGTGAGAACCTGGAGCTGCACTCGTTCTCGAAATTTAAGGACACTAAGGCTGCCATCACCGAGGCCACCAAGCTTGGAGAGTCCAGCGTGGGCAAAGCTCTTAAGAAACTTCTGAAGAAGAAAGTTGTAGGGTCTGATGAGACTCTTGCCGTGGTCGACAAGAATCTTGCCGCAGTAATCAAGAAGAAGTTCGACATCGAGGTACAAACAGGGCCTGTCGTGCTCGAGATCGTCAGAGGCGTGAAGACTGCCCTTAGCGAGCTGATTGAAGGTTTCTCTGAGAAGGACGCCA
>NW_027178777.1:0-4371 GCF_019968985.1 Porospora cf. gigantea B | reverse complement strand
AGAATTTAAGTGATGGTTTTGAGGAACTTTACCGATATTGTACAGATGGGGAGCAGTTCAAGCTCGTTTCAAACATCCGATAAAGGCTCGGAAGGCGATTTCCGCCATGAAACCCGTCCTGGGAAATTATTTTCGACCGCCCCCGAGCCCCTTCCAGAGAGGCGAAGGCAGCGTATTGTCCTTTCGCCCGGCTTGAGATCCGTACCTGCACCAGTATACGTAGTCTCAAACGCGGCCCCATGGCCGCTAGCCAAAGGCGGGACTTTGTCCGATGACGCGAGTGTCGCGCTGTATGGGGCCAGCGCACCATTTATCTCCCAATGCGCCTCACCAGTCACCCCAGTGATGCCCCAATGCGCCGCTGTCGCCCCGGGAATGGCAGTCGGCTCTCGAAGAGTGCTGTCGTGCACAGTTCTACCCGCACGCGAAGCGCAGGCCACGGGCGAGGCGTTCAAGCCGTACGACCCCTTTGCGTCCCGAGTTCAAAGGATCACGAGCAAAGGCAACTACCATATGGCGTGGCTCAGGTCCATGGCTCGCTGGGAGCTCGACAGCATCGAGCGGATTATAGCTTCCTATGGAGAAGAACCAGCGGTGAGTCGCCGTCACCGCTTTCATACCAGGCTCGAATTGTATCTGCACCCGATAACACATTGGAGTCATGTTTGAAGAAGAGAGGAGGAAAACCTAAAAGGTCTGGTACAAAGTCCCTGCATACAGTGTGTCTTTCTTATCTCAAGTCGTGGTTTATGAAGACTAGGCTGCCGATTTTTAGGGTTGTAGACAACCTATGACCTCTTGTGCAGGGGTGTATGGGAATTTAACGTCACAGCTTGACTTGACTGTGATATCGGCAGCCCTGGTAGCCCCTCTGAATCGGCAGAGCCTGTGCTACTGTCTCTTGATTCTGGGGGACCAGGAATCTCTTGCCTCGGGACCTCAATTCGGATTCCGGATGCACGGTATCAACTACACGTAGGGTCTCTATAGCTTCGGTTTCACACTCTTCGATCTTGAATTCATCGTCCTCTGGCAGGGGCTTGGGAGGCTTAGGATGACGGCAGGCGTAAAGGACGGCTTGTCTGTGATCTCCGTCTGCGTGCACAGCATCGATATCGTCCGGAAGGAGGTCCTCGGGGTAGAAGCCGTCGGCGTCGCACTCCTTTCGGGGCACGTACTGGGGGGGACAAGTGGTGGTCTCCTCAGTGTACGTTGGACGGATAGACTTCGCTTTGTGGAACGCGGGCCTGAACTGGTCAAGCTGGTCGGGAATGAAAACGCGTTCAGGGTCTCTCCGATCGGGATCAAAAGGGTTGATCTGAGAGGCTCGGTAGGAAATCATGTTGGTGGTCTGGTACATTTCAGCTGGATCGAACGCTTCAGGCTGGAAAATCGAGCCGCCGCTATCGCAAAGCCACGGCTTGTCCCTCCAGTGGTTAGCGCGGTCGTAGCTGACGTTGTAGACGGTCTCCCAAACGGATGGAGGTCTGTGGCCACAAGGAAGCGGCGAGTGAACGTCATGCTCAGGTATTGGGCTTATATGGGCGTCTGTTCTCAGAGCCTTAAAGTCGGTACGCCCGCTGTCTTCGAAGCGCTTCTGAGCGTCGATTGCGCGGTCCCGCTCGGTGTACTGATAAATCCCTGGCGGCTGCTCACGGCCTGCGGCCAGAGCAGCCTTGTGGACTCGTTGCTGTCGATGTAATTCGGCCTGCTCCTGTATCTGATAGAGAGGGTTGCATCTCTCCTCAAACCAGTTGCCCTCCAATGTGGCGACGTGGTAGTCCTTGCGACCTCTAAGCGTGTTCGTCCCCAAGTGCCTCTCAATCAGTTGATGCTGAACCATGACTCCCAGATTTAGATATTTTCGATCTAAAATTTCGCACCCATGCATTCATGGCTGGTCATTGGGCTGGCTGTCTCAGTCCTTGGCAAGTCGGACGATCACGTGGGTTCGCTGAATTCATACACCGTGGGTTGAGTAAGAATGCGTTACACAGTCATCCACCGAGATCGAGTCCCAGCCTGCCAAGTTCCTAGTTCCCACCAAGAGAAGGAAGCGCAGCCTACCTAAAGAGGACTTCGTTAGCGAAAACCCCCGAAGTGAGCCGCTTCAATACAGAGTAAAAACATTGGACGGGGAAGTCCCACAGGGCTCTCCATATCGGGGTCCCAAGAGGAAAAAGCCGATCGAGGGCAACGCTGCCTCTCGCACTCTCATGAGTCAGAGAGTGGTGGCGGACCCTGCAGTCTACGCAATATCAGACGCACCACCAGAGCAGTCACCCAGGCACGAGCCTGCGGCTCAGGCGCCTCCTGAAATCGCATCTTCGGAGGCACCTGTTCTTAGGCGGCATAGGACAGCCCACGATAAGCCCCCTGCTGCACCCAATCACAAGCGCGCAATGTCTGGAGTGCCGGAAGCCCGCGGGGAAACAACTCAGGACACCAGTGCAGCTGCGAAGGGCTCCGTTGGGTCGAATTCCAAGCCCTCTGTAGCTGCTGACTCTGTCAGGTCGAATTCCAAGCCCTCTGTAGCTGCTGACTCTGTCAGGTCGAATTCCAAGCCCTCCGTAGCTGCTGGCTCCGTCAGGTTGAATTCTGAATCCTCTGCGGCTACTAACTCCGTCATGTCGAATTCTGAACCCTCTATCATCGAAGATGCGCCGAAGGTTGCAGTTCCAAAACCCGATAAAACTGCAGTTCCAAAGAGCCAACCAGGGAAATTGCTGGTCCCTGGTAAACTGAGAGTTGCCAGCGTGCATATTGACGATGGCTCCAGACCTCCCACTCGCTCACCCCCGCCTCACACCTCACCACCGCCTCACACCTCACCACCGCCTCCCAACCCCCTCAAACCCACCACAACGCCGAGCTCCATTCCAGCCGGCGGCGGGAGTCGTGGGTCAGGACCGGTGGAGGTTCCTAACATCGTGGAGTTCGCGGGGTCCAAGTTTCAGCACCGGGTTTCCTACCACCCTGTTGCCGCGGGACCGAGGCGAAGGAGGTCTAGCCCGCTCCCCGATACTAAGCCCGCCAGACGCGTCCTCAGAAGAGTTTTGCCCAAAGCGGCAGTCGTTGGTCGAAATGTCTCGAGTCCTCCCTATACACCGTATGTGGAGACTGTTCAAAGGGTGGTACGGTCAGATCCAGTCGTCAAGCGACATTCAGCATCCGCCGAACTGTTGAATCGATTCTGGCCTTCGCCACCTCGCCTCTCCTGCGGCTCCCTGCCTCTGCCCGTGCGTGCTGCGGCTCATATGAACTCGATCGTGGCCCTCCTCAGTGACTATTCCCCCCAGCCGGAGGCACAGGACAAGTGTGTGCGGGGCCCTGTGAACATCCCCATGATCCAGAGGGAGTTTCCCGACAGAAACCCATTGCTTTTGGCGGACCATCGCCTCACTAAGCTGCTAAACGGTATCCATTCGGAAATACCCGAGGAAGGAGTACTCGATCTCATAGACGAGCTGGCGTCATGTCGAATTGTAAGCGTCGTACCACAATATCTTCTGACATTTGTTTCAGGGCTCCGTCACCATGCTAGAGCACATTCTACACCTGGGGCTGAAGTCAGCACTCAGCTCGCCACTGTCAGATATGCTTTTGCTGAGGCCTGTGCGAAACTTCCATCCGTTTTTCCATCTCTCTCCGAAAGCGAATACTTTGTTGCACTTCGCATCAAAATCCAACGACCCTGTCCTGTTGAAGAATTTCTTGTCACGTATCCAACGAGAGGACCTCTGGCCGGAGGGCAAGCCTTTTACTGGTCCGATGTGGGTTCTGTCCGCCTTCCAGCATACGAATGAGTCTGGATGCTCACCTCTCGACTGTATTAGCAATGCCGAAGCCCGAAGCACTCTTCTCGGAGACGTGCGAGCCTACATGGGCTCTGTGCAAGCAGCACTCGAGAATGCCGCCCAAGCGTGATGTGTGACATAATTCAATGCGCTGTTCACTGTTGCTGTCGCTGGCATTAGCTACTGACGTTTTGTTACGGAGATCGGAAACCGACGTGGCGGGCGCCAGTGAGACACAAGGGCACGGATAATCAGCCGCTAAAGCCGCAGAGGCTGTGAAGGTTCTCGAGTGCAGTCCTGCCCAAGCACTGAAACTGTAGGAAACTCCGAACCTGGACACAGTCTCGACGAAGCCAGCAGGAAATTGGGAAGTGGGTTGGATGTGCAGCAATGACAGGCGCCAAGAATTCGTACGTGGAGTCCAACCCTTCAACCGAATTGGATATCGATGACCGGGTGAAAAAGACTGCCGACCTTGTCGCACGCTTGATCAAGCTGCAGTCGGCTCCCAGCAAGGCGCTCAAGGAACCGAGTCATACATGAATCTTTGCCGCCAGGAAAAAAATGGCGTCTG
>NW_027178776.1:0-29657 GCF_019968985.1 Porospora cf. gigantea B | reverse complement strand
GCCTGCTGCTGTTAAGCCTGCTGCTGTTAAGCCTGCTGCTGTTAAGCCTGCTGCTATTGCTAAGCCTGCTGTTGCTGCTGAGCCTGCTGCTGTTGCTAAGCCTGCTGCTGTTGCTAAGCCTGATGTTGCTGCTGTTAAGCCTGCTACTGTTAAGGCTGCTGCGGTTGCTAAGCCTGCTGCTGTTGCTAAGCCTGCTGTTGCTGCTGAGCCTGCTGCCGCAAAAACTGTGAAAGTCCTCAAGAAACTGACTCTGACCAAGATCGGCGAGAAACGGCCACCTGGCGGATCGCTCGCCCTACCACAGAAGATTCACGCCACCAAACCATCCCTAAAGAAGGACACTGTGATTCCAGCCCAACAGAAGACGGAAATTCTCAAGAAGTCGATGGTCTTGAAGAAGCCCGTGCTCAAAAAACCTGTAGTGAAGGTCTGACATCACCTCAGCATTACGTTGGGAATAAGACTGGTCGTAGTATCCGGGTTCAAAGACGTTATGTCCGCGGACATTCCTGCTCCGGCGTGCTATCGGCGGTCAGGCAAGGGATATCCAGCGCTTTGGGTAGTGGCGTTGGGCCAGCCGCTACACAAGGGAGCGGCGAGTGCAGGGGAGCCGTTACTGGCAGTGAAGTCGTAACTGCCGTCCAGATAGCGCTCGTAGGCTCGTGGAGGGGTGTCGACTTCTCATACGATTGGAGGGATCCAATGGAGGCGGGGAGCTGGGCGTCAACGGTCTCTTGCTCGGGTGCCAGTGGAGACTGCGACAGCATTGTTGTGATAGGAGGCGAGGCCACGATTGGAGTCGTGACCATTTCAGATTGCGGAGTAGGCGGGTCCGTAGGGACCTCAGTGGATAGACATCGCGTGGGAGGCGTCGTTAAACCTGAAGCGCTTGATAGAGACAGGCTGCCTATCCCGCCGGAGTAAGCCAAAGGAGGAAGATTGACATTGTCTTTTCCGAACGCGGAGGCATTCAAAGGCGGCCAAAAGGGGTTAGCATTGGCCGTGACGCTATTAGGAGAGGAGGCACCATATGATTGGTTTGTAGTGAGTGGAGACACAGGCGAGGTAAACGACACCGCTCTGTTGGAATCCACCGAGACTGAAGGCACCACAGTGGTTACGGAGGGACCCAAGGCCTGCGGCGCCGCTGAGGTGGACCCTACACAAACGCCAGAGGTTCCATAATGTTGCCGCCGAGACTGAGTTGCAATCTGCTTAGCGGACACGACAGGAGGAGTGTCCAATTGCGACGTAGTAGGGCGTGCCTCCACCTGGTTGGTGTCCGCAACTGTGAGTGCTGGAACGCTGTTGTTGAAGGACGAAGCCCAGGCTGTCACATCCGACGAGACGCCTGAAGAAAAGGCCTCGACGTTAGGCTGCGCCGATCCAACCGTTTGCCAGGGATTCGAGTTCCATAGAAAGCCGTTTGACAAAGTTCCAGCTGGCTCCAGATGCGAGGTGATCGTGGTTCTGCTCGACTCAGTAGTTTTCTCTGACAGAGTCTCCAAAGGAATTCCTGTCGTTGGCGGTAGCAGGGGCAGGCCCATTGACTGCGGCATTGGCATGCTCATGGACTGCTGCATCGGCAGGCCCATGGACTGCTGCATCGGCAGGCCCATGGACTGCTGCATCGGCAGGCCCATTGACTGGGGCATTGGCATGCCCATGGACTGGTGCATCGGCAGGCCCATTGACTGCTGCATGGGCAGGCTCATTGGTGGGGGCAGAGTCATTCTAGTATTGTTAACAGGCGCCATAATTCCTTGCTGAACAGCAGTGAAAGCTCCAGATTCCGTATCCACGAAGGTTGGGCTGTTCTCATTATTGAATGGTGACAGTGACGCACCAGAAGAGAACGCGGAAATGAACTCTCCAACAGCCGACTCCGTAGGCCGGATCCACGAATTTCGAGAAGGGTTTGAGCGTATCGTTCTAGCTTCGTGAATCTGCTGTACGGATACAGTTGGAGGTTGTGGGGAAACAGACACCTCCTGAGGACGTGGAAGTATCGACAGATCCTGAGGACGAGGTAACATTGACATGTCCTGTGGATGACCGCCCTCAACGACTTGGCTGTAAGTGATATCTCGCGCAGACATCGGACGCAAGGGAGGCATCGATACCGGCGTACTCGATTGATTAGACAGAGACATGGTCACCAGGCTACTTCCTCCTGCAATAGAACGGATTGGAGTACCTCCCAGAGATGACATCGACGTCCCAGCAACCCCCGAAGCTTGTACAGCACTAAACTCGCTTGGAACCGACGAGAAACGCGGGATTCTTCCCGAGATTGCGCGGATTTCAGATTGAAAGCCTACGGGCTGCTTCTGGATGATTCGGGAAGTCGCTATCTGACCGGGAACCACCACATGCATAGTGGCGCTGGTACACCGTTCACTCAACGGCTCAGATGGCTCGTCTTCTGTAGTTACAGACGCTGGCTTCTCCACAGACAACGGCTCGCCTCCAACGACAAGAACAGTACGTGAGGCAGCAGTGCTTCCGGGGACAGTCTCCTTTGTCCGAACGATGTTGAGACCTGTGGGCCGAGCGACTGGTGCGGGTCTATTGAGCACGTGCTTCCCCACGGTTCTAGACTTTTGCCGCGACCAAGGGTAAGGGTAGCTTTGCTCCAAAGTAACATACGAAGACTCCACCGTGTTTCGCTGAGTTTTCGACTTTGGCTTCCGACTTTGGCGTTTAAGTTCGCGGTAGTTATCGTAGATGCTGGACTTGGACGTTCGGGAAGTAGCTGCTCGTTGGCGACTCGACCAGGAGCTGGCATTTGGGGAGTCATCGAAAGCACGGACATCCTCTGAGAGCATTTGGAAGCTGCGACTTATCGTGAATGTGGGAGTAATACCGCAGTCCTGTGATGTGACCACATCCTGAGATCGCCCAGGGGACAACGTGAGCTCCTGCGACGTTCCCACATCGTGAGACTCCGCAGGATGCAGCGTGACCCCAGCATAATTCTCGGGTGCGTTCTCAACATAGACTTTCGGTCTGACGACGGTGTGAGGATCGTTGAGGTCAGTGGTCGGAATCTCCTCCACCGGCAGCTGTATGCTAGGAGAGTCGTCTTGTTCCCGATACGACGACGCCAATACATCCGCTGTGTCCACTGCTACATGTGAAGCCTTGCGAATTTCCTCAGCGATGGTGCTAACGTTAAGACGGGCCGCATCCGCTTCCACTTGTACGCCCTCCGTGAGGGTAATTATCATTTCTGCGTTACATTCGGCGATGGCTTCGACTTTCGCCACTGTCTCCTGAAGTACAGTTGCAGCTGCACGGGCATCTTCTTCGCAGTCAGCTAGTACATCCATAACTCGTTGTTGCTTGTAGACAACCTCTTCTACATCCATATCGTCGTTTCCCCGCGATTGCGACATTGCAAGAATTTGAGAAGACATGAGGCCAACCTTCTTTTGCAGATCGTCAATCACAGTCTGAGCTTCGACGATTCGCCTGTCAACGCTTTCATGTGACCCTCGACGAGCTAGAAGATTTTGTTCCTGTGTCAGCTTGTGAAAGGTTCCTCACGGTCATCTGTAGCCTCTGTACCGCATGAGCGATTCCACGGTAGAACTCCTCCTGGTCCGTCATGGTGCCTCCCGCCCTCCATTGCTCTAGGTTGTCAGCCTCGCTAGTCGCAGCTCTTTCCGGTGACGGCTGACGCATTGTAACTTTAACCTTCAAGTTAATTAGATCATCTCCGACGCGAAGAGCGGTGACTTGCTCTTCTACGAATTCATTGGGCCGTACAGAGTTACCTCCATTCTGGTTCCGGCTGGTTGGAAGCACGCAGACACACTCACCTGAGGGAACAATTCATGCCTTGCTGAATTTACTAATAATGGTTACCCATGACTCATATGCGGTACGTCACAAACCTTGATCTCTGCGTGGGGCTTGTGGGTCGAGGCGACGGAGGAGATAATCTCGTTAGGTTCCTCGTTATCGCTCTCGTCGTTGTTATCGCTCTCGTCGTTGTTATCGCTCTCGTCGTTGTTATCGCTCTCGTTGTGGTCATTGTCTTCAAGGTCCGCTTCAGCTTCGCTGCCCATCTCGCTCTCGTCGTGGTCATTGTCTTCCAGTTCCGACACTTCCGCTTCGCTGTCGATCTCCAGGGCAGCAGCTGTAGGTCTAGTCTTCCTGAGATACGTTCGCCTTTGATTCGCTGCCTCCTTGATCTTCTCAGTCACAATGGAAGCGAATTCAGGTGGATCCTCAACCTCCACTTTGAATCGATTTGCCATGAAGCGGCACATACCCCTTACGTCTCGGTCGAAGAGCTCCTTTGCATTAGGGTGGTTGACCGATACTATTTGTGGAAAGTCGATCATCGTCAAAATTTCAGAGTCTGACAACATCAGATTGAACTCGTTGAAGTCACAATGAATCAGTCCCGACAGTGCTAGGTCCACGATCATTTGAAGGCCTTGCTGCATAATGCTCTCCGGATTGCTGGCGGCCTTTACGTGTAACAAAGGCCTTCCCTGCACCTTGCTCATGACCACACAATGCCGGTTGCAGTCGATAGGCTCCGGAACCACAAATCCTTCTTCGTAAAGCGCCTTCATGTAGCTGTACTCCTTGAAGGCTGACAGCTTCGAGTAGTGCATCCAAACCATCCCCTCGGATTTTTGCCGCCGTTTTACGTAGTCTCGTTTCTGTTTTATCGCCCTAAAAGACGTGCGCCCGAGCCTGTGTAGCTTCACCACCACTTCCGTGCCGTCAGGAGTGACTCCCTCGTGGATATCGCTTTCCTTTCCGACGCCGATGCGACGACCCACGCCGGCGAGAGATCCGCGTTTTTGGAAGGTGGACAGGGCCAGCATATCGAGGCCACTATAGGTAAGCTTATAGCCATGCTTCTGATCAAAGTGGACCATCTTTAACCTGATAAGCCTGCTGAGGATCTTCATGACCCAACCACCACGGAGACAGGAGAGCACCGCAATCCGATCTTTCGGTACGTGCTCTGTGTCTCGCATACCCTTCTCTAGGGCGTGCAGGACGCGCATTTCATCCTTTGAAAGGTAGCGCAGTGCCTGTGGATCCAACTTCATTGGCAAGAAAAGCGAAATAAGTCGTTTGACTGCGGAACGCAGTGAGATGGGTCTGAGCTCTACCCAAACACCTGACAGATCTAAATTGGCACTGCAAGAGGCTCAGCTAGTCAGATAGTGAAATAAATCAAACTTCGATCTCGGCTTTCTTCGTTGCGCGACAAAGTATCCATCGTTGGAAGTGTCTCGACGGATCAATGTTGTACACGTAGGTCGCGTAAACGACCACACTGCATCCCATGAAGAACACTGCGGACGGCTGGAAGTCGTTCAGCCAATACGACACCAGGCAGGAAAGCCCGATAGCAGCTGCGTTTCCGAAACATTTGAGGAGGTTGTCGGCGTGTTTCAGCACCAGAGCGATGATCAGGCCACCGGCGGACATTAGCACGATCGCGATCCAGGTCTGTGTAGGCCGACAATGAGACTCACGTAAGCGGTGTATCCTTGAAAGAATCCTTGGTCAGCAACTGCAGGACCGTCATTCCAAACGACTCCCACGAGTCCCAAAACAACACCGAAGATCGACAATTGAATGTTCCTCAACCAAATAGAACTCTTTGTGTTCTTTAGGATCTTCTCAAGAAGCACACCCGCGAATCCGCTCGTAACGCAAGAAGAAAGAACCGCGATGAGTCCGACCACGAGGTCCATTTGGGTGTAAGTGACAGGGGTCTCATCGGATGGCCACTGCACCAGCACCACGCCCAGAGTCAACACTGCCAGCGCACACCACTTCTGTAGGCTGATCGTTCGCCGGAGGATGACGACCGACAATATCGCCGTTGTCATGATCTTTAGTTGGTATGTCGGCTGATAGATAGCTCCTGGAATATGAGAGAGAGCGACGAAGTTGAGGTTGTTCTGAACCGTGTAGAGGAGAGCAGGAACCCCAACCTTCAGCGTCGATGTCGGATTCATTATGACCTCTTCCTTGATTTGCCTTGCGACAACACGAAAACTCCTTTCCTCTTGAATCAACAGCCCCAACGAACAGAAAAACTTGATGGCCTCAGACATAACGACAGCTGTAGTGTTCAAGTACATAAGGTTGTCAGTGCCAGTGACCTGACGAGACTTCCGTAAAAACAATATGACCGTCACCGTCTGCGCCACCAGCATCAGTAGAGCTACGTACTTCATCGGAACACCGCCGAGTTTCGGCTCCAGCATTGGAATATAAGAAATTGATGTTCCAGTTGTTGTTTGAGACGCATGAACACATCACAGTTTGAATTCTTCGAACATGTTGGGCTTGACGCTGTTGGGCAGACGATTCTCTTCCATGGAGTCTAGGAATGCGCGCAGGCTCATTTGATCCTGGTTCTTCGGATCATCCCGACGACGCACAGTTACGGTTTGCGACTCTTGTTCTTGGTCGCCCACGACGAGAATGTAATTCCACTGAGCAAGTTGGGCCTCGCGAACCTTTTTCGCAATTGTGTTGTTGCTCAAATCGATATCGCAATGCCAACCGAAATTGTTCAGTTGCTTGAAGACGTAGTTGGCGTAAGTGGAATGACGGTCCGCCACTGGCAGCACCCTCACTTGTCGTGGACTCAGCCAAACTGGGAACTTTCCGCCAAGATGCTCAATCAGAACGGCTGTCATACGCTCCACGGATCCCAAAATTGCGCGGTGAATGATGACCGGACGAGCATGTCCTGGCTTCAGATCCGTCTCCATAGAACAGTAGGCCAGGGACTCATCCCGAGTCATAGTGGCTTCGTCCTTCAGAACCTTTGCCTGCTTGGAGTCTTTCGCCTCGTTAGGTTCCTTGAGCTGCTTGGCTTCCTTCTTGTCTGCGACATCCTGGGTTCGGAACATCAAGTTGAATCTAAGAGGGAGTTGGAAGTCAAGCTGAATGGTTCCACATTGGTGGAACCTTTGCAGTGCATCCTTGATGCGAATGTCAATCTTGGGGCCGTAGAAGGCTCCGTCTCCTGGATTCACGGACCAGTCCAGGCCAGATTGATTCAGAGCGTCCTCCAACTGCGCCTCCGCTTCCGCCCATAACTCGGGAGAACCCAAAGCCTTCTTAGGTCGCGTTGAGAGCTTCACCTCAAACTGGAAGTTAAACTTATCGTACACGAAGAAGAGGAACTGCAGTGCCGCCAGAACCTCCGCGGCCACTTGCTTCATGCCACAGAAGATATGGGCATCGTCTTGTTGGAACCGGCGGACCCGTGTGAGACCAGTGAGGCTCCCAGTCAATTCGTTCCGGTGCAGAACACCGAACTCTGCCATACGTATGGGGAGTTGTTTATACGTAGGATGCATGTGCTTGAACATCAGGCAGTGTCCGGGGCAATTCATCGGTTTCAGCCCCCATTCCTTGCCTTCTACGTTAAACATGTACATGCTGTCGTAGTAGTTTTGGTAGTGACCTGACACCTTGAATAGATCCGCACTGTAGATGTTGGGAGAGATGACCTCAGTAAAGCCACGAACTCTGTACTCATTCCTAATGAACTCGCATAGCGTACGGAAAATCTTCGTGCCCTCCGGCAACCAGAAACATGAGCCCGCACTGAAGTTGGTCTCAAAGAAGAATAAGTCCAAGGAGTTGCCCAGCATGCGGTGGTCCCGCTTTTTGGCTTCCTCCAGGAGCTTCTTGTGCTCCTTCAGAAGTTTGGCCTGCGGAAAGGAAATGGCGTATACTCTTTGGAGGGAGTCGTTGTCTGCTTTGCCGAGCCAATACGCAGAGGAGTGCTTCTCAACCATGAATGCCTTCACTTGTTTCGTGTTAGCAATGTGTGGGCCTCGGCACAGGTCCACGAAGGGACCGCATCTATAGACGCTCGTCATGGCCCCATCAGGCACCTTTGATGATATCAGCTGCAATTTGAAGGGGTTGTCCTTGAACAGGCGCAGAGCGTCCTGTTTCGTGATGACCAGACGTTGAAAAGGTTGGGCTTCCTTCTGGATTCGAGATACATGAGCCTCGACCGCAGCATACGCCTCTTGGGTTACCGCTGTATCTCCCATATACATGTCATAGTAAAAGCCGCGCTCCAGCGCCGGTCCAATTGTCAAGTGTCCACCGAATTCCATTTCCAAGGCTTGGCCCATCACATGAGCCGAGGAATGCCAGAAGACGTTTCGAGCTTCGGGTTCTTCGAAATTCAGGAGGCGAAGTTTGCAACTGGATTCTAAAGGTCGTGTCATGTCCCAAAGAATCCAATTCGATTTGGATTGGCAACAGCCTTCATCATCGGACTCGTCGTCGCCATCAGCGTCCACGACTTTATCCTCCTCCGCTCCATCTTCCGGCATTACTTGAGCCACGACGCTATTGTTAGCCAGACCGACGCTGATAGCAGCAGCGATTTCCAGTGGGGTCGTCTTTCCACGAATCACTGTTTGCGTTTTTCCGTCAGGCAACTCGACAGTGATGCTCTCCTCAGGAACACTCTCCATCGTCTTCTGATGTGCAGCAAACAGCTCCTCGAATACATCAATCCTGTACGGTACGTAAGCAGGGTTCTTTGTGGGTGTAAAGGGACCCCCAATGGCCCCCATCGTCGACATACAAGCCTCAGTGCCTGCTTCTGCTCTCCTGGCCATCGTTTTTTACTGATTTTCCGGTCGAGACAATACATACGAATCACGTCTCACAACAAGCCACTATCACATCTCACGACAAGCCACTCTCTCGGGTCTCTTATCGGCCAGGTACGTCGGATTTTTGGCGTCGCATCGGTCAGGCCAGTCGCACTCACACTGATTGTCCGCCATCACCTTGCGGAAGGTAATACTGATTCGGCGTTGGCGGGGAACAACACGGCCATTCAGCACGTCGACTTTGCGACTGATGATTCCGTGTTCCCATCCCCATTTCGCCGTTTCCTTGAAAACAGTCAGTGATTGCTTCTGTAAGAGAATGTCGAACTTCTTGTCAAAGTTGTTTTTGTTGGATTTGATGTCGTAATATGCGTCGCGTGGGCGTCGCTTCCAGTTCATCGGAATGTCACTGAGAAGTGAAACGATGACGACGGCCTCCTTGAACGGGGAATGCGTGTCAATATGGAATCCGATACCTCCGCCAGGGAGATATTCGTTTACGGTAACCTGGTTCAACTCGACTGAAACTAGCCCTGTGGATCTGACCTTGTCAGCTAGTACCTGAAGTATAGGAGGTATGACGTCAATGTCTTCGTGAGGTAGCAGGTCAACGTAGTTGAACTGACAACCATAGTGCTGCACGCGCCTTTTCAAGTGTCCTTCGATCCAGGGTTGGCTATCAATGAACGACATTAGCGCGTCGTGCTCCTCGTCAGAGATGAATTCCGGCAGGTAATGTAGTCCTGGAGGGGAAGGCTCTAGCTCAAACTCCAGCGCCTCTGGAGGCAGGTGAGTGCTCACGGGATACTCCAGTGCTCTCTGAAACTTGTCGGTGTCAGGGAGGTACAAACAACGAGAGAAGCTCACGTTTCGGCCACGTAGGGTAGTCGGCGCCGTATTGAGAAACTGGGAAGCCGCCTCGGGAGTCGGAAACAGAACGAAGCTGTACACGCCATCACCAACCAACACTGCTTCGCACTCGCCAACCAACGCCATAAGGTCTTCGGCAGTGTCCCCTCTCCCAAGGCCGACGTTTCCCACGAACAGACCTCGGCTCGAGGTTGTTTGGCTCGGAGGGCCGCGTGAAAAAAAGGCCTGTCCAGAAGGATGACGGTTGCAACTCGGCAGCAGCATGGAATTTAGCAATTGTCGGACTACTCTATGGAGCCCGCGACAGGGGCAGCCCTGATTGCCCTCGCAACATTGCTGGCCGTGGCGGCCTGGAGCTCTCTGCGGCTCTCTCGGTATTTGGTGCGAAATATGGCGCATGCCTCACTAAGTTTCGTGTGTGCTATGCTTGGCATCGGAATATCGTTGACTGTGCCACTGGTGGCCTTCCCATTGGATCTTAGACTTGCGCAGGTCGGGCCAGGTGCGAATTCCCAGATGCGACTACTTTGGGAGATCATATACTGGACGAATTTCACCCTTTCGTGGTTCGTAATCCCAGTCCTCTCGGAATACGAACTAGCTGGAGATCTCACACCCATATCCCGACTCAAAACCTCCTTAGAAAAGAATTCCGCTTACCTTGCTGCTGTCTTGGCCTGTGGATTCTGCTTCTCTCTGGTCAACCTGATTCTGGGACAGGGTAGTCCCTTCCAGTCGGCATGCCTTGTGATGAGCAACCTGAGCGGTCTGTGGTTAGTCGCAGTTTTCTTAAGCCATGGCCTTGTAGCCCTGCCACGAATGGTGCACTCTCGCGCGCAACCCGAGGGGCGCCTCGATGCAAAATATATTGAGTTCACTATTGTTACTCAGGCTCGTGAAGCGGCTGTTCGCCATTTCTTCGAGTGGTCCTACGCTGTTGACGGGGCTCGGCTACTTATACCGCTGGATGATTGCAGGCGCCACCACATGGACATCATCTGTAATGAAGTTGCCCAACTCAAAATGCAAATCAGCTTGTATGGTGACTTGTCCTCCGTTCTCCCCGCGGAAGCATTCGTGCCGACATCGTCATCGCTTCACCTCACTCCCCTCACCATGACGCCACCTGTCATCCACGAGAGAACTAAACGGCTGTCATTGATGGCCTATCGTAAATGTGTGCAATGGGACATGCTCGTCCACGACATCGGTCACCTGGAAAGTTCCACTGAAAGGAAGCAGATGCCTCGGGAACAGGTGAAGCGAGGTCTACTCAGCCTGCTTTCCATCTCCCTATGGGCCCTGTCAGTCGTCGTTATTTTAAGCGAGGCTACGCTGTTCATTCCCTTCGGCGATCGCTGGAGCATTTTGGCTCACCTCTTCCACATTGGCGGAATTCCCCTATCGACGACAACCACCCCAACCCCACCTATTCCACCGTGGCCTTTTGCGAAGCCTTTCCACATTGGCGGAATTCCCCTATCGACGACAACCACCCCAACCCCCCCTGCACCACCGTTGCCTTTTGCAAATCCTTTCCTATTTGCGGGGACCTTCGACCACGTACGGATACTCAGGGACTCAACCTCCCTTTCAAACTCGTTTGCAATGCAGATCCTGACCTCAGTCTTCGTGGCTTACCTCCTTGTGACAACGTACTGGGGCGTGCTGATATTTCATTTGGGAGATTCACCTCTACCTCATCACCATACGGACATGGTGGCTCTACTCTTCTTTGCGTCTTGGATGAGTAGGCTTTCCATTCCGTTGGTTTTAAATTTCCTGGCTCTGCTTCATACCGACAGCATGAGTACGACCTTTGAAGCCTATTTTGGGCAGTCCCAACTTGGAGTTTTCGAGATTCTTGCCCCTCTTTTCCCTCTCACAATCGTCGCTGTATTCATCCTTCGCTTGTTGAACAGAGGGCATCGTCTGAGTCTACTTTCCCACAGGCTTATGGTAGCCACGGGCATTAGGTGGCTTGAGGAATTCAGGCCGAAGGTGAAATTGACCGGTCAAGCCAGGACCACTGCTGTTGCCGCTGGTAAAGGGCTCTATTCCAACTACATTCATGGCGTACACTTGCAGTGGATCACATGAGATTCGACATTACGTGTGAAGATGTAACGGAATTCATTTATGCATTCATACGTAACTAGACAATGCACGTTCAAAGCACTCGAGCTTCGCGGTCTCGGCCTTCACCTAGACCTTCCATATCCTCTGCCACCTCCAAGCTTGGCGGTGTGCGCAACGAGTAGATGCCCCAGCCAGCCAAACCTGCCACTAGAACGCCGCCTACGACGGAGGCGATAATCACAGGGTGCAGCCAGGGACGAGAGGCAGACTCTGTAGTCGATGTGGTCGATGTGCTAGTGGTGGGTTCTGTTGTGGGTGGGCCCGTGCTTGGGGCTGTTGTGGGTGGGCCCGTGCTTGGGCCTGTTGTCATTGGGCCTGTTGTCATTGGGCCTGTTGTCATTGGGCCTGTGCTTGGCCCTGTAGGCAGTGCGGTGGTCATTGCGGTGGTAGAAGTGGTTGTCAGGCTGCATGTCTTGTCATTGATGTTCTGAACTATCGCATTGGTGAAAGCCTCTCCCACCCCAGCGTAGAATGGGTCTGTCACGATTGCCGTGGGATGCGAAACCTTCATGGTTTTGAAGTGTGGGATCCAGTAATTGTTCACCATAAGTTGATTGAAGGCGTCATTGGCCTTTGCCTGCTGCGGCGTGAAATGCCCTTCTGGAGCGATTGAAGACCACGACAGACTGAAAGCCATGGGCTGCACATCATATTTGCGCAGCGCCTCTCCCACTTGCGACACCGAAGGATAGTCGGTGGTGTCTACGGTGCTGAAGTCGATGCTCGCCAGGTTAAAGGGCTTCGTGACGCGGGCGCAATGCAAGGCTTTGTTGCCGTTTTCGGGTGTCGGCCAGGCGAGGTCATTAAGACAGGGAGTTCTGTCCGCAGTCTTGAAGAAAGTGTCTGTGCCACTCGCTAGGATTCTAACGACGGTGCGGCCCTTGGCGTCGGTGGTTGCACGAGTCCAACCTACTTGGGAATCCGCCATTGTGTAAATCCAGGCGTCAAAGCCGGCCTCTACCTGGTCACCTCCACTGGCCACGCCAGGGTTATCCTTGGTAGGCAATTTCGAGACGAACGTGGAGTAGGGCTCCATCGGGGAGAAGAATCGGTATGCAGTGTCTTGGGAAGGGGTGGTGCCGGGCTTGTCGCTGAAAAGGGTCATGGCCCAGCGCACCTCATCCACTCCAGCGGCGGTGAGGTTGGTCTGTACCTCTTGTGTCCAGGTACCAATGTAGTCGTACCATCCATGGGCAACCACCGCGTTGAAAATCGGTGCGGAGAAATCTTGGACCACCGCGATCTCCACGACGACTGGAGAGCGGCATAGGGCTGTCTCCATGGCGCGACTGCTACGTAGAATAGCGAGAAAAGCGAGATGCGAATGCAATTTCATTCGGTATATGATTCGAAAGGTATCTGCGAAATATTTTTTTCATGAGTTTCGGTGGGTTTCGAGCATGATGCTATGAACTAAACAATGAGGTTGTCTCCAAGGCGAGCGCAACTGCAGAGTGGGGAGATAAGTGAGAAAAGAAAGCGAGATGCGAAAGCCATATTATTTCATGAGATCCGGCGGTTTCAGAGAATGATTTTGAACTAAACAACTGACCAGTCCGACTCAGACTTCTCATGAGCCGTCAGCGATTCAGACGATGCCTGCACGCTTGCCAGTAGCCTCTGCACCTCGCTCATTTGGGACTTAAAGTAGTTTGTTCCGTGACAGAGGATGCCAACAGAGGTGAGAGGGCCTGTTGCGTCGTACACTGTCTGCGCTCGGTTCGCAAACGCATCTGAGTGTGAATAGATTTGGTGCCTCACTGAATTCTTCCCTAAGCTTGATGTGTCTTCCCCATTCACGTCCGAATTCCAGCCGTACATCTTCGATATCTGGTTCAGGTACGTCGGAGTTTCTAATCACATGGATGAGATCCTCCAGGTGTACTGAATGGTCCTCAGAGTTCTGTGAGAGCTCTTTTGTTGCTGGCGCCGCTGAGGCCAGTTGAGCGAGGAACGAACTCAGTTCGGGAAGGAAACCAGCGGACTTCAGCAGGCAATGCAATAACGTTGCGGCCAGAATCGACAGGCCTGATACATGCAGGTGGATCAGGTGCAGCTGGATAGCAACCGCACATTCCAGATCCTCCACGATTATAGGGCTGCATCGCGGAAGTGAGGACTTCAGCCTGCACATCGTATGGATGGCCACTGAAAGCAAGCCGGTCTCAGCGAGGGAGGAGTCGGATTCATACTCGGATTCGGATTCGGACTCGGATGTAGGTTGTACGACCGCAACCACAGGAGGCTCTTCTGTGTCGGGTTTTAGGGTGGGGACGTGCATGTATGGATCATCCGGGGATGCTTCCTGAAGAAAGGCATTTCCATCGTAGATCGACATGTCTTGGGGCGTTTTGAAGGGCACTAGGTCAGAGGTCGCGGATTTTAGTTGGATCCACTGCGAAAGATAAGCCGCCACAGAAGCGGAATCCGGTTTTGGGTGCATATTTGTGCTGTCGGTATCGGAAAGTGACTGACTGGACAACGATTGCTCCCCTGAAGCAGCTACAGGGACGAGGAGAAACTCCCCACCACTGGCAGAGGTAGTAGTGGCCCCTTCCTTAGGGGCCGTCCAAGCATCTGGTCCCCCAGGAAATTGGAGACTGGCCTCGAACTCTTGAATGGTGTTATCAGCGCTTGCAGCCTCACTTTGGGAGGAACGGGCAGAATCCGATGTGATTCGACTTCCACTGTTGCCCTCCTCGGGGGTGGCTTCGATCACAGCTGGTAGTTTGACGACACTCTCGACCTCTGCAGGGATGACTGGCACCTCAGGTTCCTGGAAGACCTCTTTGAATACATTGGGGAATGGACATCGAAGGGCTCTGCGTCTCAAAGTCTTCAACACGGCGGCGGACACTCCATACTGAGCGTTCCAAGCCTGAAAGTCTGTCCAGAAGAGCGGAGATCGCTTCGGTATCCGAGCGAACTCACCAGCCTCGGCTATAAACCGCATGCAGTTGGTGATCTCGGGTAGTCTCCACTGATTGTCTGTTGTGAATAAGGTAAACACCAGAACTCGTTGCAGGGCGCACACAACCTCTGAGCATCCGTCATACAACAACAGCCCGCAGACTCGAAGAAAAACAATAGAACTGAATAGCTGTCGACGTCTCCCTCACTGCAATGGAGTCATCTCAGGTAAGGCTGCGCTGCAGCCACCGAGAACGTCGAGCACATCCTTGCAAAACTGTCTTCTGTCCGGTGTCATACAGACTTTCTGCTTCGCAGCGAGGTCAAGGAGTCGTTGGCAAATGGAAGGTGACCACTTCAGGCTCACCCAGAACGGTCGCCAATGGCGAGTAACGTTAGGTTTGTCTAAGGCCCAGATGACGTCGGAAGGTACCCCGGCATGTTCGTCTTCTGGCTCTGGCAGCCCTGTTCCACAAGACCGGAAGAGCAGCTTCTGCATCCAGGACTCCGTATCCACCGGAAAAAACACATTGTCGACAGGAATTGACGAGAACGGCATAGATAAGGTTTTTTAAAAAATACAATCTTAACTCAACAACTGCGAGTGCAATTTTCGAAGGAGTGAGTCTCGGAATCTGGTCTCCGCGTCCTCGAAGGTTGTTATAGCCATTTTGTGGCTTGACAGAAGACTACTCATGGCCTGTTGAACAGATTGAGATTCCCAACCGAACACAATTTTAGTGTTGAATTCGGCGGCGATGCAATGCAAGTGTCGTCGGTGCGATCCAACTGCAGTACCCAGATTCAAGCTGAAGTTCTGTAGGAGCTGTAGGGCGTCGAGACTGAGCCGGACGACACTGTCGACGTCTCTTCCGAAAATCAAATGGCGTCCTTGGAATCCAACCATTCCTCGTTCCCAGACGCAGACTCGCTTAGGATCCACAGGCCGCGATTTCGATGCCAGCTGTTTGCGGTATACCGTGCGGTCATCCACCCAGTCCGATGGCCCTAATGCTACTAGGCAAGGGACTAGGAATGCTGGTGAGGGTTGTAACATGAGTGGCACATCTCCGTTCACCAGAATAAAAGAGTCGTTCCAGGTTGCGAACGCGTGGAGGCCTGGCCCAAGACAGAACCTGGAAGTAGATGTTCGAAGTACAGGGTGGAGGGCAAAACCGCCAGATGCATCGGAAGGGACACTGTTCATCAGCGACCGAAGGAAGCTGTCTCGGCCAAGCCAGCTGCTGCTGTGAGGAGACAAATGGATCAACAGTGGCGGTTGATGTTTGAAGTACACCAACAGCAGTGGTGTTACTGCTGGAGCGATCACAGCAGCAACATCAGCCTGAGAGAAGTTCAGCTGCACGATGGGGACGAGATTGGGGTTTGAAGGGCAATGGCAAATTTCGCAGGCGACCGCGAAGAAGTGCTCGGACCTGTCACGGTTCTTGGTGCCATTCTGGAAGGTGATGAAGAACCACTCCCCCCCTGATAGAACTAGGAAGTATGGCACAGGACTTGGGAGCTGGCTGTGCCCCATGGCGGTTATGTCCGTCAGCGCCGCAGCTGTGGCCCAGGTTATAGGGATGCTCTGACGTTCGGCAGACCTCTGCTGTGATGCCAAACTAAGATCCGGTGTGGAGCGTGCCTCGTGCAGCAGGTTCTGGGCCGTCTTCGCCAAGTAAGCCGGCAAAGTTGTGCAGGGAAAGTACAGGTACTCCATCAAATCGGCAGTGAGAACTGGACGACTGGGGTTTGGATGTTGCACATTGATGAGGACTCGGAAGGGATCACTCACAGCTGAGTGGCCTCGAGCCTCCGGGAAGGCGTTAAAGGGGAACTCATTTTGGTCCTCTGTTGGAGGCGCCTCTGAGGGTTCGATGTCCACCTTGAATCTTGCCGCTTTCAACTCAGGCTTCACCACTTCATCTGCCGGAAGCGACGTTGATGGTTGCGAACTCACAGACCACTGGGCTGGTAGAAGTGTCAGGAGAGAGGAAGGATTCACAGTCAGCATTGGATTCAGCCCCTTATCTTTGATATCGGGCATAGTCCGTTCGTAGCCTCGGTGCGTGAGAAGCTAGTATCAAATCCCCAGTGCACACACCTCCACCTCTTCCTCAAGCGCTGCTTTCTCACACTTGAGCAGCTCGACCTCCTGAATATGGCGCCGAAAACTCAAGTTGACGTCAGTGCTGGCGCTACGCTCCAGTTCAGTTACCGTCTCATCGAATCTCTCTTTAGTCATTTGGAGGTATTGCTCCGTTCTGGCCTGCGAAGTTTGAGACTCGATAAGGGAGTTGGTGAGGCTAGTGATGGACGACTGCATCATTACGGCCCCAACCCATCACCTGATATCTCTCTTCACGGTTCTTCAGCAGCGCCTCCACCTCCAGCTGCTGCTCTGCAGTTCCGTTGTAGTTCTCGAGCAGAAGTACAAACAGGTGGGCTAAAGGCATCTCAAGAAGGGTCTCATTGACCTGCGTTTCGTTGACATCGATGACTTCGTCAGCGTTGTACACCACAGTCTCCTCCCTGGTCGTCATAGAGGAAAGCCGCGCTAGTATTAGACGGTAGAAGCTCATACCCAAGGCTCCAACCCAGATCCCATCAGTGTGCTGACTGAAAGCTTCCGCGATTTCAAGCCAGCCGGCTTCATCTAAGAAACGGTGGCTGAATTCAGCGAAGGTTCGCCTGACGTGGGCGGCATCCAGGTCGTCTGAAGAGCGGAATTCTCGGAAGATGTCAATAATGCTCGGGATTGCACTTCTGAAAGATAGAGGAGTCAGCATGAGCCTCTTTTGTTGGTATCCGACCATGGCGGATGGGTGACCACCTGGCTGAACTGCGCCGTTCCAGGGAGGCAACGGGTCGGTGAGAGGTTGTAGCAACGCGTCTCGGAAAGTTTCTAATGTGCCTATTGCATCTTCCGGCTCCTTCACTTTGAACGCCCTGTTCAAATCTCCTACTAGAGAGTCGAAGGGTCCACTTTGCGGAACACTGACGCAGCATCCGCATAACCTCCAAAGACTGAAGAAATCGCCATCCACGCAATCGTCATCCGCTGTGGACGATTCATCTGAGTCCGGCAACTCCACAGCCATCAAAGAATAGCGCAAGGATATTAACCGAGGGAATTGCGTTCTGGGCTCTTGGGTAGTCTGTCGCCGAAGTGGTTTCTGTCTGCCAAGAAATGTGCTTTGAATGAATCTAAACAAAATGGTGGTCAGCCCATGAATGTCCAACAGGGCACGGCCACCTGCCTCCAAATCCAGTTGGACTCCTGGAGTTGACGGCTTTATCGCGCCCAGCAGTAGAGTTGGCATGGGGCTACTGGCAACCCTCATAGAACAGCTACAGAGCACACTCATGATATCAGGGAGCAGGGATGACACCACAAAACGGCGACAGGACTCATCTTTCCCATTCTCCACTTCTTTCCGGAGACTTGTCAATGCGGACCGGTCCCCAAATACCAGCCGTGCCAGCTGCACGGCGCTAACGAGCGCCACGACCCTACGACAGGCCGCCTCTGAATTCATGATTAGAGATGTGGGGTCTGCGAAGGTATCACACCTGATTAATCAACAGATCAACAGCTGTGATGTTGTCACTATTTGTCATTCCGATCACCGTAGGCCTCGCGTCTGTTCAGTGGAGCCAGCAGCATTCGTACCCCCCCACAGAGTGGGAGGAACCCAACGGCAGCCACCTGGATTCATCCTGGTTCCATGGTGACTCCTTCCTCGCAAGCAGCTCTCGCCTATACCCGTCGCAACGAGATGTCTGGTGCCCGAGATGCCCTTTTGGCAACGCGTGCTATCATCTGAACAGGGTCATCAATGGTCCCAACATAAGGGTGATTCGTCGCAACAGTCCCTACGAGTGCGCCAAGGCATGCCGAGAGGTGCGAGGTTGTGGGGCCATATCTTACAAGGTCTTCTCAGGCCAGTGCCATCTGAAGAGCAGACTCGAGGATGTCTCGTCTCGTGATGGCGTCGTCTCTGCCAGCGTGGCATGCGTGCTCGCGGATGGCGCAAACGCGAACTCCGGATGCCTCGAGCATAACACCATGTACTTTGGGTCTCCGATAGCTGTGCTGAGGGCTGATGATCCCGACGAGTGCGCTTCTCACTGCAAATATAACGATAGGTGCCGGTATTTCTCCTTGGTGGAAAGCAGACGGACGTGTACGTTAATGTCTTCGAGGAACCTGGCTACGTATGCTGCCGATGTTGTTTCAGGATCTCGCCATTGCAGCTCCGTCACTACCAGATGGCCGTATCCTACCGGTTCCCCAACCAGCACTCCATCGCAAAGGTCGTGCATCAGCGATAACACCGTTTTCAACGGGTCCGTCCTCAAGAAGGGCCGAGCTAACGACGTTTACGACTGCGCGGTGAAGTGTCGACATCTCTCAGGGTGCAAGAAGTTCTCCTACAACACCAACAACGACTCGTGTCTAATGCTCTCAAACGGACAGAAACAATCGCGACACGGTCGGAAATCCGGGAGTCTGAAGTGCTTATTCGGCTCGAAATGCTTTGAACAGCGAACGGACTTTACGGGGAACGACATTGATTCGACGAGCGCGGCGTCTGTTGAAGCGTGCGCGGCTGAATGCGAGAATCGCAGGCGGTGCCAGTTTTTCACGTACGATAAGTCAGGCCAATGCTACCTGAAAACGTCAGATGCTGGCAGGAGATCGCGACGAGGTGCCACTTCTGGGTCTACGAACTGTCTGTTTGATGGGAAATGCAAGGAACGTCTTTTGCCAGGAGTGCAGCTCCGGAGTGATGATGGCTCAAAGGCGTCTGCGGACACCGTCTTGGAATGTGCCCAAGCCTGCAACGCGTCCCGATCTTGTAAGGCATTCACCTTCCGATTGGAGAGGGGTGCCTGCTTTTTGAAGAAGTCGGTTAACAGAAACGGCGTCAAGCAGAACTCTGACGCTGTTTCTGGTTTTTCGTGCAAGTAAATAAAACGACAATCCGATATCCGTAAATGTAGCGGTTCGTATAAAAAGGCACGAAGGTGACCAATTCGTATGAAAAGTCTCGAAAGGTTCTCTCAGATCTTTACACCTCAATAATTCTTTCAAATGAACTTTATGACCATCGCTAGTGCGGTCATTCTTCCTGTACTCTCTTTGATTGTGGCGCTGTGTCTGCTGCTCGGACTTGTGTTCCAGAAGGCTGCGTTTCGCATCAGACCGGGCCGACCACCACAGACGGCAACAAAAAGGCGGTTGGGATTCATCGGCGGAGCATGGAGCCTCATTGGAGCATGTGGAGGGGTTGCATTGGTGGTATTTCGAGGATGGGCTTTGGTGCTGCCGATTGTGATTGGACTGCTCCTGTTCTCTCCTGGATTCTTACGATTAGTGGAACCCGTTTCGCTCGGTCGAGCCCAAGCAATCTACTTCCTGCAGCTTGCTATCATTGTAGCGTCTGCGCAGGTGTTCGATTTTAACTTCGACGTTGAGGTGCCATACATGGTCCGAGCTGTCGCTTTAGCCTTGATCGCGACTTTCTGGGTTCCCGCGGTGGTTTGCTCGTGGCTGCTGGAGCCGTCAGGAGAGGCTGATGCCATTTGCTTGGCAGATTCATGGCTGTCTGCCCCTCAGATGCTGCCTCTTGCTCGGCGGTTCTCCACACGACGCAGAAGTGAGCTGACGGTTTTTAGGGTCCGTGATGACCCGCAACATCAAAGATGCGTTCCTGCTGTGCTTGTCGCTAGCATCGGGTTCCAAGTGGGCTGTACGCTTGCTTTTTTGCTCCTAACGCAAAAGGAGAGCTCTCCACCTCAATTCGCAGGCGCGCTCGTTTCTCTGACGTTGGACGGAATTCTGGCTCATAGAACTGTCCTGTACCTCTTCTCCGTATCGTGTGTGCTGGACCTGAGCATGATGACCTTCGCCTGCTTCTTTAGTGCCCTTTTGGTGTTCACAGCCATAGAACATCATCCAACTGGGATTGTCGGAGTGGTTCCAGTGGTAGCTACTTGCCTAGCGAAGTGTCTGGAACGGGTCTTGAGACTCAAGAAGGAGAACCCGTGCTGCGTAGAGGAGTCATCAACGCTGGTTAATGAGAAGCTGTCCAGGGATATGGACATAGTGCAATGAGAAGAATGCTAGATACGATTTGAAGTTGTGGTTTTATGGAACAGTCATTCCCTGTTTGAAGAAATATCAAATGTTGACCTTTTAACCGCTCGCTACGTTCAGTTAGGCCCGTAATCGTTTCACCGCCCTCTCGACGTCCTCATCACTGGACTCTATCAGGCTGACGACGTAGGCATCGAGTTCCGATCGGCGAAGGATTTTCCTGGGCGCTTCCTGGCTCGTGTACTCCAGCGACTGCCATGCAGTCTTGAATGGCTGGTCAGCAGTGATATCCTCGATTGATGGCGGCGCATCCTGGGGCGTGTGGTAGATAGTTGGGGGGTCGTCAGTGTCGGAGCAGGCGTCGGTGAGGCCCCCTTTGAAGGTGACTCGGCTTTTCACCCAACATCTCCAGTAATCATCCACGAGGCATAGGGGGCACTCGACCTTCTTGTCGGGCACCAGCGTGGAGGACTGCCTTGCCAAACACACTGGATGAAAGGCCCCACTGCACTCGCGACATCGGAGAACGGGACGCTGTGTGCCCTTGGAGGCGTTCTCACCTCCACGAGGAAATCGTTGCCGCAGGCCACACATGCAGAATTTGGCTCGAAGCCTGCTTCGAACTCCACCTCTGGCCAACCTTCTAACATGGCCTCGAAGCTGGCTTCGTATACCTCCACGAGAGGCCACGTGTCAACTAATTGTGCGGATTGACATTTTCGGAAGGCTACTCTGGCGGACTCCTCCAAAATCCACACGTTGAGCCCCAAGGCACGGAATTTTGGAGAAGCTAGGAGACGAATGCAGTTCTCAATGTTCGCCGAGAAGCTCTTCCGCTTCTTGGGACTGGTGGTGAAAAGACGACTCCTCCGTGGGTTGTTCACTGTGTCAACAGCCGTGACGCCCCACATGCCCATTCAAATTGGAGAGCCTGCACTGTGGACATGAAACCGGACACGACCAGGGTCATCATCCATGGCCGACTCTTAGCTGTCTTTCTTGCGCCTCCTTTGATCTCCCGATTGTGCTGCCGCAGCCGCCGCTTAGGCTGGTTCGTGAAACCTATGTACGATGTCTCTGGACGGTTGACAGACTGAAGGATGTAGACTCCTAACGCCATCAAAAGTTCGAATTGCCTGAACAATACTGCTGTGCCCTCAGCAAAGTGGTTGACTATCACTAATATTCAGTGAAAAATCAGACGATGCGGAGAATAGACTACCTCTTGGGCGTCAAGGGTGAGTGCATCCACAGCTCGGAACCCAGGCAGTCCCAAGCGGAATCTGGTAGTGTTCTTCTCGCTGACCTACCTTTCCTACTCCGTCATGTACGTCTCTCGAAAAGTTTTCTCGATTGCTAAGCCTTTCATCAAGGTTGACGGCTCCCTCTATCCCCCGGTGGACTCACACGCGCTCGGCCTGATTGACACCATGTTCCTTGGCAGCTATGCTGTTTTTCAGGTGCTGCTGCCGTCGTTGGCTCCTCGGATTGGCACCAAGAAGTTGCTGGTTACATGTTTCACTGTTGCAGCAGTCTTCTGCCATCTTTTTGGCGTCGCTCGTGAGCCAGCCCAATTCTCGCTGTGTTGGCTGATTGAAGGTGTTGCCCATGCACCTGTCTTCGCTTTGCTCTTAGATGTCCTCAGCCCCCATATTCCGGTCACCAGCAAGTCGACCTATCTGGGGATTTGGTCCACATGCCAGCAACTTGGAAGTGTGCTGTCGACGTTGTTCTCTGCGTACATCTGCGGCCACTATGGCTGGCGTAGCGCTTTCTTGTTTGCAGCAGTCCTTACCCTTTTGAATGCCAATGCTCTCTATTTCTGGCTACCCTCTGACACAGCCATGAAGCCTTCCAAGTCTGAAGCAGGTATCGAGCTCCATCGACTGGACGCAGAGGCACCAACTGAGCTGGTACCACCGCCACCCCCTGCTACCCTTCTCGAAACCTTCCAAGTAACCAACATTGTTCATTGTTCCTTCGCCTACTTCACTACGAAGCTGACCCGCTATGGGCTTCTGTTTTGGCTGCCGTACTTCCTCGCTGAGCATTTTGGGCTCTCACCGGAGCCTGCAGGCTACGCGTCAATTCTCTTCGACATTGGCGGCGTCGTCGGTGCAGTCTTCGCTGGTCGAGTTGCTGACGAGTATTTCGGAAAGCGGTGTTTGACTGTGGCGATGCTGGCTATGGTGATGTCGTGCTGCTGCCTGTTCGTGCTGGCTTTCCTCTGCACCCTTCCTGTTGCATCGGATTATGTTACGCAGTTGGTGCTCTCTGTGGTGATCGTCACCGGTTTCTTTATTGCCGGCGCGGACACGTTACTGGGGGCGTCCAGTCCGTCTGTTGTTTTGGAACGCTACAAGCCATCAGGTGCATCAGATGGCAAACCATCCCCGGCGTTGACGACTGCAGCAGGCATTGTCAACGGTCTAGGTTCGTTCGGAGGCACCTTACAAGGCATTCTGTGCCCTCTGATCACCCAAACGTGGGGGTGGCACGGATTCTTCTTCTTCCTGGCTGTGTCAGGTCTAGTAGGGGCGGTTGCCTTGGTGCCTTCTGTGAGGATTGATTACTTCACAAGGGGGATTACAAGCTAATGTGTGCGAAAATTCACTAAAACTGACTGATGGACGAGTCTCAACGAAAGAGCATTCATGGACTTCTGACACGCACCAAGCTATGCCACCATATGATGACCACAGGCCAGTGCTCTCGTGGAGAGAACTGTGGCTTTGCACACTCAGAGGCGGAGTTGCGGACGCCTCCGAACTTAGGTGAATTTCATGGTGCATACGGATGCAGAGAAGACCCGTATGTGTCAAAGGTACAAGAATGGGACTTGTCCTGATGGAGATGACTGCAGATTTGCGCACTCGCAGCGTGACCTCCGTATCACCGACTTCTTCTACAAGACGAAGGCTTGCCATCAGTGGCGGAAGGGAAAATGCACACAAGGCGACAACTGTCGGCATGCCCATGGCCACCAGGATATACAGCGCCATAAGAGCGTGAGCGTGGATCCGCTGCCGCCGACGCATTTAGGGGCGTCGAAGAGCATGGAGGTGTCCTCGCCTCGACGGGCGGTTCGGACCCGTCGCGATTCCGTGGGCAGCTACGAAGGAGACCCTGATGCTTACCCTCCGCAGGGTTTCCCTGCACATGAGAGTCCACCTTCGTTGTCTCGTCAGGACACACACATGGAGTATTCCGACTCACAACCCTCCTATGAGAAGCATGACACCTATGGGGAACCCGTGCAGTATCCTCACGACTACTACACCATGGGGTCTCCAACGTTTAGCCCTAGCGCGCAGAGTTATTTCATGGTGGGGCTCAGGGCACTCTTCACACAGTACACTCCTCCGGCACCTGCCGCGTATTTACCTGCTCAGCTCTCAACTGAGCAGCTCCTGGGGAAAGTATCACACGGCGTGACTAATGCACAGATGGCGCTGAAACAGCTGGCGCTGACCATATTGGAGGCCTACGAGTCTAAGGTTGATGAGGCAACTATTAAGGAGACATTGCAGCCGCTTTCCCACTGCGTTACACCCTACATCTCCATGTTTCAGCCGGAGTCTCGCCCTACGACCACACACTCCGATGGGCCCGCCAACCTTCAGCTGCCGCCTGCAGCTTTCAACAACGCCCGGCAGGAGTACAATGACAGCATGACGAGTCCGCTGGCTCGGGCCGCCCAGACTGTGGCGAGCCTCCCACAACTGTACCCATTACAGCCAGCGTATCCGCTGTCACCGGTGGTGAGCCCCATCATGAGCTCGGTGCACATGGCAAGCCCAACATCGGCAGCAGTACCCAGCATGCGTAATCTAGGCGCCGGAGTTATGCAAGCGATATCCACTCATGAGCTCCCACCATCATCGCTCATGCCCCCTTGTGTGTTCATGGTGCCTAGCCCATTGATGACTGTGATGCCCTCCCCGCTGCCAAGCGAAAGAGGTGAATGATGTTCAAAATCACGCGAAACCCTTAGCGATCAATCTTGTTATCTTCGCCAGCACGTGCAACGACACGACACTGGTCATGAAAACGAGGGCACCGAGAAAGACTTGGGTTGCGGTTCTGTGTTAGCTCACCCGCGGTTTCTCACACTTTATAGGCGTGAGTGGACTCCAACCAAAGCATGGGCATTCCGCTAGCGCTTGCAGTAGGTCGTGAACGAGGCTCGGATTTCTGTGCTGGACGTCTACGATTGACACGCGATCCACCGATCTTCTCTGCAGGTTGCGCCTGGATGACTCAGCCTTCAGTCTCTCACCATCCGCTGTTAATTTGATTAATTCGGAACGACTTCACTTATGACTTTTACGGAGCAATAGACTCCACAAGTTCATTTAACGGAAAGTCTTCCGAGTGCGCTGTGACGTTGCTGACCAGCTCAGGCGGCACTAGTCGCATAAGCACTGGTCTGGCTCCCAGTCGTCTTAGACCTTCTTTCACTCGGTTCACGACAATAGACTTATCGACCTGTGGTTGTGACGAGAAGTATTGGTCAAGCTTCAGATACTGAGGGTCAGAGGCGTATCCCAGCACATGCGCCTCCGACTGTCGCCTCCAAGTGGGCAGCTTACTTGATCGTCGCTCAAGGCTGCTGAAGAGGTGATGCTCCAGGACGAGATTTTTCGAACGCATAATTTGCTTCTTGTCAGGGCACGCGTGCACCCAGGGCCGTGCACAACCAGTAGTAATTCCCAGCAACCGCCCCAGAGGTGGTTGCCTCCGAAGTATCAGGTTGTGAAGAGACTTCCCGTTCGTCGTGAGCCACGAGGGTGGCGGGCAAGCTGAGCAGTTCAAAAGAGGACCGAGTTCCTCCTTCAGTCTGAGCAGACCGTGTTTGGATGTGTCCACTTCAACTCCTGCTGTTTGCTGTTCGACCAACAATGGATACGTAAGCCCGGTGAACGGCAAAGAATACCGCTGGCGGAAATCGCGCCTCAGGCGCTGTTGAAGTTCGTTGTGATCGTACAGAGGCTCGTACGGCTGAGCATCTCTGGGGTCGAACGTCAGTGAGACCTCGCCGTTGTCCTCATTGGGCTGGACTTCCACGTGAGGATTCCAGAGCTGTCGTCAACGCCCCAAACACCCTACGCGACCACCTGAACCAATTACCTTTGGCGGAATATAAAGCGACCCCACGCTCGCCATCAACGAGGCAGACCTGTGTGCTGAGATCGACGGGGCTCACATCGCGAATCCTTCGGCGGCCATAGCTTCGGGGATCGTCTTCCGCGCCAGCCGCGGAGCTACGAACTCGTCAACGTCCACGTGCAGCAAGACGTCAAACGTCTGCTTGTACTTGTCAATGGCCCAGCGTAGGGCCCAGGGCTGAGAAAGTCGGTGATGGTCCCTAGAGGACTCATGCAACTCCGCAGCAACGTGACCATAGAAGCTCTCAGGAAACGCCAGTGCTTGCGAAGGCAGGACTTCAAGATACTGGGGAATGCCGTTATCCTTGTACAGCAAGCTCAACAGCATCACCGCTGCTGCGTCCCGTTTCAGGTCCTCATTTGAGCCGGGATAGACCTCAGTGAACACTAGCACTCGAGAGGCGCCTTGTGCTCTGTAATATTCCAGCCATTCAGGTAACAATGCACTCTCATTGGACAGTTTCGTGACGACGGCAAGAGATGGGAGTCTGCCTCTGATGCTCATGACGAGCAGTCGGACGCAACACAGCACAATCAGGCCCATAGACAGCTTCCTAACCGACGCCATAATCAGTAGTTAAGGGTGTTACGTGAGCGTCATTCAAATAAGTGCACCCCAGTCTATCTTAGCTGCCGTGGGACTTCAAGATACTGAGAACACCAATACTTGGTCAGCCGTATGAATGATCCCAGCAGGAATTCACAGAATCCAGTCATTGTGCATGAGGCCCTCGGTACTAATCGCGGTTGCCGCCGCTACGAAGCGCCGAGATTTCATTGTGAACTGGGACGAAATATGCTTGGCTGCCGCCTCTATGCCCTTGGAGGATCTGTATGGCGTTGTCAATGTGTTCACTGGTCGACAGTCTAAAGGCTTTTCCCTAAATGCGAAGCAGAATCACGCGATTTCAGAGCTCGCCAAATTTTCTGAGGTCAGAGGGCGGCGGCTGAATTCGTGGGAAACGGCGAATGTCGAGGATCTCTCAAATCAGTTTGCGAAGAAGCTAGAAGCGGGTCGTTCGCCTAGAGGTAAGTACTCCCTGAAGAGCATCGAAGCCACGGACATTCATAACAACCGGGATAAGGTGATGGGGGCCGCGTTGGCAGGTGTAAGCCTCTTGACCAACTCAAACGACCTCCCAGAGGAGATCGCCCCCAGCTACCTGAAAAACTTGGTCGTTGATGTGGTACCTGCCGCCAACCTTCAGAAGCTAATGCGGGTGCTGGTCGATGTACTGCCATGTGTTCGCAGCGCTGAGGTAGCTACGGAAAAACGAGTGTACAAGTCTGTTCGGAGTGTTGAGGCGGAGTGGGACTCAGCTAAGTCACCTGTTGACTGGAACGCGATTGCCGGTGACTTCCAGGATCCTTTGGCCCGGGTGCAGTGGTTTATGGGGAGCAAGAAGCAAGGTGACTTGACCAATGTAGGGATGAACTGGGTTGGAGTCTGGCAAGCAATGGATGCCTTGCCAGTGCCGGCACCTATTGACGTGGCTGTTGTCGACAGCGAATGCGCAATTGGGACGGATATTGACTTTCGCTGGACTCCAAGCAAAGATTGTGATTACAACCAAGCCGACTCAGATGGTGATGGGCTGGTAGACAACTGCCAGGGATGGGATTTCGCTGATAACGACAATGACACCCATGGGGGTTCGCCCCACTACCACGGAACGGACGTTGCCGGCCTCATCGCGTCGCGAAGCAACGATAACAAGGGTTTAACGGCCACGTGTCGCCATTGCCGAGTGCACTGCCTGAAAATTGCAACTGATGACGGCTGGATGCCTATTTCGCCTATGCTAGCCGCGCTCGACTTTCTGCTTGAGAACTCAGATACGTTTCGCATCTCTAACCATTCATACGGCGGTGTGGAACCCAGTCAGGCCGAGCTGGACGCTATCACAAAGCTTCACCAAGCGGGCCATGTCTTCATCACCGCCAGCGGCAACGAAGGGTGCAATATTGCCGAGGGACCATGCACCTCCTACGGCTTCACAGTTGACGGATCCTACCCTGCTATGTATAATGTGCCCAACATCATTTCTGTCGGGGCGACTGACTATACGGGGCGACCGGCGTGGTTCTCCAATCTAGGTCAGGGAGTATCGCATGTATTTGCTCCTGGACAGGAAATCGCCATGTCATCCTCCGAAATCGGCGGCGAGAGGTTCAATGATGGCACATCCTTCTCTGCACCGTTGGTTGCCGCTGCGGTTGCCAACGCGTGGTCAATGTTCCCACACTTCCCACACGATCAATTGCGGGAGGCAGTGATATCCAGTGCACCCTACAATCGTATCCGACCGAATGAGGGCAACTCGGGGATTCTCGACGCCGCCGAGCTCATTCGAAGACTCCAGTCGAGCGTGACCACCACCACCCGCTTCCCTACTCTTCCCACATATTTGGCACCAACCACATCGATGGACACAGTGACTACAACCGTCGCCGTCACGTCTGACGTGTCTGCAGAATCTCATGTGAGCGACTCCGGAGATAACCTCACGACTGACGGGGCCCCCATTTTTGCCTCCGGATTTTCAGCTTTGTTTTTAGCCTTGTTGTGTTTTTTATGCTGAGTGAACTCCAATTTTCTGACGAAAAGGCTCCACATGAAGTCAGAACGTTAAGCACCATCAACTGCACCATCAGCTGCGCTCATCGGTAGACGCACCACAAGAAGATACTATCTAATCTCTATTATGACTAACGCATATGAGTCTGAGTCAGAGTTCAAGTGGGGCCTGTCGGATGCATCGACCACTGACAGCATTGAGCTCAAGGACGAACAGCGCTCGGGCTTCATACCCCATACAGTGGCTACGATGCAAGCTGCCGACCTGCTTATCAACTTGAGTGTGGTCTACTTGCTAAAGGATGAGTTCCATTTGAAACCAGCAGAGCTCACTCTCTTCCAAATGCTGTACCGGCTACCGTGGGCGTTGAAACCCCTGTTAGCCGTGGCGTCTGATGCAACCCGGTGGGGAGTGCTATCTCAGAGAGTGTACATCTGTGTAGCCTCGTCCATATCTACTGTGTGCCTGGTTGTTCTGGGATTCGTTGGTCAAAGATCGCCATGTATGACATGCTCCCTGCTGTTTGCACATTCGCTGGCGTGCGCCATGTGCTCAGCGGTGGGGGAGGGCATGGTTGCCAGCTCAAACGAGACCAAAAGGGACATCTGCTCCTTCTTTGCCATACGCCGCCTAGCATTCGCTATCACGTGGTACGTGTCCGGCCTCTTAATCTTGCACTTCACTCGCAAAGAAACTTTCTTGTTGGCCTCCATGATTCCGCTCAGCGTTTTTGCCGCAGGATTCTTACACTACGAGCCAGCCGTTCCGCGAACTGAACAGTCCATCGAGGACATCCTCAAGCACCAGCGCCTACGGTTGCAAGAGGTTCTACAGGATTCCACCGTCCGAGGCGCGGCGATGTTCATGTTCGCGTTTATGGCCCTGCCATCAAGTGCGACGCCGCTTTTCTACTTCATGACGGACCGGCTACGATTCTCAGCGGAGACTATCGGACGGTTGCAGAGTGTTCAGTGTATTGCGGCTTTGGGGGGGATCCTGTGGTACGCTAAATTCGGTCATCGCGTTGGAATCCGAACGCTGATGTTGTACTCTACTCTGGCTCTGACACCCCTCTCTCTGCTGTCACTTGTTGCCGTGAAGCGGTGGGACATCCAGATGGGAATGCCCGACGAGCTGTTCCTCTCAACCGATCAGATGGCGATCGAAATGATTGCAGAGATTCAGTTCATGCCGCTGCTTGTGTTAGCAGCCAGGCTCTGTCCTAAAGGATTGGAGAGCACGC
>NW_027178775.1:0-4391 GCF_019968985.1 Porospora cf. gigantea B | reverse complement strand
GTGCGACCCTACTTGTCCATCACCGTAAACGACTTCATCCGCTACATCCAGCTGGTGGTGGGCTTGCTGGAGAGGCATATGAGTCGGCTGATTGAGCACCTGGTTGGAGAGGGGGTGGACATCATCGAAATTGTGTGCAGGTGGATGGCTGATGGTTTGGCCAGCGCTCTGCCTCTTGACTATTTCCTCCGTATCATTGGGAGTTTCTTGTTTGAAGGGTCCAAAGTCTTCATTAGATATGTGTTCGCTCTTTTTAAGCTGAATGAGGATAAGCTCCTCAACTGTAACAAGCAAGGAGCCTACGACCTGCTGAAATGTCGACAACTCCGACGAAAACCCATTAGCTGTGACGAGCTTGACAATCTAACCAAGTTGGCCTTCCAATTTGCGATCCGAACTACCTCTATCTCGAGCTACAGCTCCAGTCACGAGTTGCTGTCGGCTTACGTGATGCCAGGCACGAAACTAAAACTGTACAGGCCTCGACTGCATGAGGAATCCGCTATTCTTGATGAAGTGATGTGGACTGACATATGGGCGGCCTTAGTGGAGGCGGACAGGATGCTGGATCCACACCTGGCCTTTTCGACTCAAACACATGGGTGCTCGGGAAGTGCGATGGACCGACGACTGAAGATGCAAAGCAGTTCTCCTTGTTTGATGGTTTTCCGAACCAGAGACGACGAGATTCTAGGTTGCTACCTTCCTTTCGTCCCAGGCCACGGGAGACATCACACCGCTCTATCTAGCAATTCCAATGCCTTCGTGTTCTGTTTGAAGCCGTGAGCATCTGAGGGGCACGCAACTCAGCCACCCTCTTGTTTATTACTGGATGGGCCACAACCCCACATTGCTGACATACGACGCCACTTGCTTGGCTGTGGGAGCCGACGCACCCGCTATTTTTATAGAAACGAGTGACTTGAAGCGTGGCAACAGCCAGCCTTGTCGCTCATTTCAATCCACGTCTGTAGGTGTCGCGGTGATACACCATCATATATCCTCAGCTTGTTCAAGACGAGTCGGGAGACTTCGAGATCAGCATGCTAGAGTGCTGGTGCTTGATGTGAGTTGTGCGAAAGTATTGAACATGACTGCGGGAAAGAGATCTGTAGTCAAAAAATGTATAATGAGTCATTGGACTTGCAGACAGTGTGGTTCTTCAAGCATTGGTACGACTAAGGGCGCCTATGTGAAGGGCTTCTGCCGGCGGTGCTACCACAAGAACTACGATCGGCAGCGAACGCTTCAAAATCGGCTCCGAACCGTAACCTCCGGTTCCCGGCTCCAACAAGCCGATAGTGACAATCCTGTGTTGGTTGCATCGGATAGTGACGAGGAGTCTCACACTTTAGAATGCCTGCGGTCGGTGGACGCTTTGAACGAGAACGACTTAGAAGACGTTCTGAACGATATCGTGCCCACGAGTAGTTGCGAGGATGTAGTTCATTTGGAAACGCTCTTTCCCACACCCTTTGGCTGCAGCTGCCCCAACAAACGCCGGCGACATGAGACCTGTGCCCACCTTGAGCACATATCCGTAGAGGACGATCCCGGTCGCCTCGAGGTGCCGCCTTTGCCTCCGCCGGGATGGACTCCTCCCGGGTCGCTAACGCCCCGAAGCCCGACACAAACCACTCCGGAATTTTACAGCGAGGAAGAGTTCGGCAGCAGTGAGGAGTGGACGCCTGCTGATTGCCTCGCTAGTATCCGCCTTAAACCACCGTTCAGCCTTTGCGAAAAAGGCAACCCCTGGGTGCTGAGCCCCGATGATCTTCGAGAAATCAGCAGGAGCGTCCACCGATCAACACGTCAGTTGGGATCAGCTCTGCAAGGCCTGCCCGTTCCAAGCTGCTTCCGTTTCGTATCTTGGAACATCAACGGGCCAAACCGCTCCAAAACAAGCGACCTTCGGCGGACTCTGATCAGGCACCTCCTGGAGTCCTCTGGTGCCGATTTAGCCATGTTCCAAGAGAACATGTGGGTTACGAAAAACTTCGTTCGACAATTGGGTGGAGATCTGCCGTTGAAGTACAGCGGCGTTCCCCTTCACGCTGGCATCGCTCGCCGTAGGCGTATTTTGCTGAGGAGACTCACGACAGGAGGTCTGCTGGAGCATGCACATCAGCTCGTGTTCGGCGTGCCGCTTGGCCAGTGCCACACGACTGTGGTGCCACTGAGGGTGCGTGGCCTGACCAGAACAGGGTGGGAGGAGGTCTGGAATACCGTTTTGCGATCGAAGGACACCCCTGAGGACCGATTCAAAACTCTGTTCCGCGTCATTAACCGAAGTCATTGTTGTCTCTATCAGCACACACCACGGAAATCCCTCCTGATTGTCTCTTACCACAACGTCAATAAATGGACCGTTCGACGCGACGCCTTCGTAGCATGTTTTTGGTTCGCGCATCTCCAGACACGAGGCCTTCTAACTGACGGTGACACCTCGCTCATAGTCTGCGGCGACTTCAACCAGGACATTGCGGGAATGCTGGATGAGCAGCCGCTTGCCGACTTACACTATTGTCTGCCGGCATATGACGTGACACCTCGTCGTCGGCGGAAGAGTGCCATCGACTTCGTGCTGACTCGCGGAGACGTCCGTGTCCGGGACCTGTCTTCTTGGGATTTCGGCGTAGCACACGCCTGGGACCCTCTCTCCACAGGCTGCCGTCCAGCGTCTCCTATCTTCGGCATACACGAGAGTCATCATCTGGTCGAGTGTCCGGAAAAGGCGGCTGCGTGTGGTCAGGTGTTCGATCATGACCCGCTGGTGGGTCTGCTGGAATTCTTGTAGTCGTGGGGCGGCAATAGTGGGCTACTGCATCGTGCGACTGTGTAAGAGGTTGGCTCTGCGGGCGCACGATCCTATCAGTTCGCTGACCGTCAATCGTCCGCTGTGGCAACACTTCCTCTTCCGCCGGCACTGTACAGAGTAACTGGTTACACGGATCGAGCACAACGGACTAATGCCTCTTGGGCGGAGGCAACCGACAAGCGTTGCAAAGTAGTTGCCCTCCGCGACGATTTCCTCAACAACTCACTCGAGATCCCTCAAGAAGAAACCGAGATGCAGAAGGACAGCAAGATCTCACGGATGAAATACCGTTAATCATAAAATCACTCACAAATCCAAAACTTCGAACCCTGCAGCAGTTGTGTCTGCGTCACTGTCATGCGCCTCGAGTCCTCCCCACCGCAACACTTGTTCCATCGACAGGTCTGAACGTTCCAGAGGTGGAGTCGGTGGAGCTCGCCAGCGGGTCGGCACATTGGCCTCACGACACTCCTTCACGTGGTCAATGTAGCGGGCCATATGAACCCCGTACTCTTGCCACACCTTGTGCTTTTCAAGTTCGTCGGCAACGAGGTGCATGCGGCTGTCGTGTGCCTGGCGTGCTGCTGGTCGAAGCGGTCCAGGCCGAGAATCCTTCCAGCGTTGACTCAGTTCCACGAGGTAATTGGTAGCCGGCACGGAAGGGGACGAGGTCACATGAACCATGTCAGACGGCGCGTCGGCTTGTGGCAAATGGGATGACGCTGGTAAGCCTGTCGCTGCCTGTGGAAATGAGGGCACTAGAGCCAGCTGAGGTGGGGTGCCTTGATAGCCAATGGGAGGTCCTGAAGCAGCACCTTGGGAGCCAGTGGGAGGCCCTTGAAAGCCAGTGGGAGGTCCTTGGGAGCCCATGGGAGGCCCTTGGGAGCCAGTGGGAGGCCCTAGGAAGCCAGTGGGAGGCCCTTGGGAGCCTATGGGAGGCCCTTGGGAGCCCATGGGAGGCCCTTGGGAGCTAGTGGGAGGTCCTTGAGAGCCCATGGGAGGTCCTTGGAAGCCAATGGGAGACACTTGGGAACCAATAGGATGTCCTTGGAAGCCAATGGGTTGGGATCCAATGGGTCCTAACGAAATACCTTGAAAGCCGATTGGAGGCCCAATGGGAGGTCCTTGGGAGCCCATGGGAGGTCCTTGGGAGCCCATGGGAGGTCCTTGGGAGCCCATGGGAGATCCTAAAGCAGCGCCTTGGGAGCCAATTTGAGGTCCTAACGTGCCGTTTGGAGGGGAATGTGTCGACCCTGAGGACCCCACGGTAGTGGGGCGTTGTAGCGGCACCAATGATGGTAATCCCACAGGTTGACCGGATGCCTGGCGTTGCGGGGAGTGAAGGGCGCCGGCCCCGCTGTTTCCGGAGGACGCGGTTGATCTACTTGGAGCCCCCAGTGATGGGAGCTGTCCGGTGGGTCCTGTCATGATTTTCCGGTTGTGAAGTTCTGTGATGTGGTTTCTCAAGATGGAAGGCAATGGTTGGATATGCGAAGACAACGCATCTTCGGCGGTGTTAGGCGCTGATGACTGAGTGCCTTCCGCATAACAGCACAGAGATCGGTCTGGATAC
>NW_027178774.1:0-29664 GCF_019968985.1 Porospora cf. gigantea B | reverse complement strand
ACGGCGTGGTCCCGGTGGTAGGGTTCTAGCGACAGCTGCTCCACAGGTCGACACTTGTCGGCCTTGAGTTTGTCGATTTCTGCGGCGAAAACGGCTTCCGGTTGGGCTGTTGAGTCCACGCAGGACGCCTTAATGCTGATGATGAACCAGCCATTGGGCTTGAGGAACTGCTGGGCGTTAAGAGCCACGATTCTGGATTGGTCGGGCTGAGCGACGTCGGCAAAGATTACATCCACCATGTCCACCAGCATTCGGTACCTCAGAGGCTGCCTGGCGTCTTCAACAATGGGAACAATGTTGGGCCTGGTTTTGGCCATGTTGGTCAAATCTCGCCCGGATCTATGGGAGAATTCCACAGCATAGACGCACCCGTCAGGCCCTACCATGTCGGAAACGTGAGAGACAGTTGTGCCGTTGGCGGCTCCGAGGTAGAGAACCTTGCAGCCAGGCTTAACAGGCATGTTATCGACTCCGCCAGTAATGGTGGCACCAAGCTTCGACCTGAAGGGGTTCCACACGCGGTACTCAATCTTGTTGCCGTCAGTTTCAACCTCCATTCGCTTCTCGCCGTAGACGGATAAACCAGGAGCCATGTTTCGAGTAACCAAAGCATCGGTCTTCCCAAGAGCCTTGAAGCAGCCTTCGTGTCTGTGGGGAACCACCATAGCCTTTCCACCGCCTCGGCCGCCCCGAGCACCACCTCGGCCACCTCGCCCTCCGCGGTCTCCACCTCTACCTCGACTGCCACCACGCCCTCCGCGGTCTCCACCTCTACCTCGACTGCCACCACGTCCTCTATCTGATCCTCTATCTGATCCTCTCATCGATTAATGCGGATTTCATCGTCATACCCCTAAAGGCGGTTGGTACAGTGACCTCACTTTGCACGCATTTTCTTCCTACGGGCTTCTAGGATCTGGCCCTCCTTCAGGTAGCGTTTCTTGCGTTTCTCCTTCTCTTTAGCGCCTCTTCTCTCATCAGCCTTGGCGTCTAGTCGCTTCCGAGCAGCAGCCTTCGACTTATTCTTCGCCTCTTGAGCCTTTAGATGGCCGTCTTTCGTCGTCTTCAACCCGTCCAACAAACCACTGACTCTTGCCTCAAACTCCGACATCATAACCGCAGTCTCCTGTTCCACCAACTTGTCCTTGATACGTTTCTCTCGTACTTCTACTTCCCGAGCATCGAATGGTAAATTGACCATCACGTTCTTCGGTATCTTCGCCGTCGAGAACACGCGTTCTTTGCGTTCGAGGGTCTTACCGACGTAGGCAGACCCTGGTTTCTGTGGTATGGGCACCTGGTGGGCTCGGCGCAACTCCGAAATCGTTCGAATCTTGCGCCAATCCTCACGGTCCAGCACTGGATTGCAAAATCTGCGTGAGGTCACCCATCACCACCTACTTTTTCGGCTGCACAGTGGTCCATGACTTCAGCATCACCAAATCGTTGGGGTGTAGTTGGTCCTCAAACGCAGCCCGGAATCTGCCTAGTGTGCCAATTGGCTTCTTGATCTCGCCGCGAATCCCAGACGGTGTCTGAAGGCGGGCACCGAGGCATTTGTTCACCTCTAGGTCGCTGGTGAACATGCCCTTCACGAACACCGTCCGCTTTTTAATGCTGTCAGGGCGGCCAATGAGCTTGAGCTTCTTCAAGATCTTGAAGTTCTCAGCTGTTTGGAGGATGTTGCCGGTGCCGGATATTCTGTAGTAAGGCACACGCTGGTCAAACGTACGTATCGCCAACACGCCGCTATTTGGAGGAGCCAGCGGCCCATAGAAGTTGGCCAAGCAATGGAGATGCTCAGGAGTGTACTTCAGCATGCGCACTCTAACGTCGTTACGATCTTCGATCGAATAGATTGGGATGGACTGGAAACGGCGCCAGCCGACGCTGAGTAAAACTGGGTCCTCGTTCTTGAGAATTCTAGGAGCCCAACGATGTTTCTTAAACCTGCACTGAACCATACCATACTTGCTCTCTCCGGGGAGAAGTCCTCCTAAAAGCATGGGCCATTCAGGGTGCTTCAGTCGGTGAGACACCCATTCAGAGGGAACATTTCTCACGACCACCCTCACGAAAGTTCCGATGACGAAGGCGGCGTCCTCTTTGATGCTGAATTCACGGGCTTCATCCAACAGTTGCTTCTGCTTCAGGTCACGAAGTCGGTCAGCTGCTGCAACTTCCTCTTCGGTAGGAGGTTCAGCAGATTTTTCGGAATCGGGAACGGGAGCGTCTACCCACCCACCTGTGATGAAAAAGTGGCCCTTGATCAGAGCGACGTTGGTTTCTGACAAGAGCATGTCTACTGTGAGATCAACCTCAACATCCTCCTTCAACTCAGCATCTCTCTCCTCGCTCCCCAGCAGAACCTCGGCGGTGATATCTGGGAAAGACGACGCCAGCACAGCTAGCAGCCAGTCGTCATTCACAACGCATGCCTCAGTAGACTCATCGTAGGCCCCCTCGAACGCCTCGTCGTCGAAGGCTGGCACAATTAGCCTCTCAGGGGTGTACCCTTCAGGTAATTCGCCTCTATGACGGTAACGTACCAGAGTGGCCGCCGAGGGTGGAATGTCAAATAGCGGGGAGGTCGAGAGGGGGTCTTCATCACTATCGCTGTGGATAGATTCCTCAGACTCCGACTCCATCTCGTCAGCTCCAGTCACGGGTTTTGGTTCAGGCCAAAACTCTGCGTCGACACATGGGGTTCGAGATGCGCTGTGGTCGCGATGCCTTTTATGCAGTTGTATCTCCTCGGACTCAGTAGCTGGTGGCGCCTCATCTGGTGGGCTTCCTTCCTCAAAATCGGAACCGTCATCTTCCTCGAATCGCACTCGACGTCGAGATACAGTTACTGGACCCACCGAAATCGGAACCGTCATGCTGTCCTGCAGCTCCCTCACAAGCTGCACAGCTTGTGGCAACTCCCCTTCATCCTCAACGATGCCCCGAGTAAAGGGAGTCTTCACGTCACCGATGTCCACCATTACACCCCCCACATCGAACTGCAGCGTGCCCACATCAGACTTGGGTGCATACATCAGCCGTTGCGTGTCCTTCAACGTTCGCAAAGAACGATTCCCGTCTCTCTTGCTGCCTTGCTTGTCAGGAAGTGGACAAGGATCCTTGCATGCCTCGATGGAACTTATTTCGAAGTCGCCAGCACCAGGTATGTGGACAGATTGCCGCTCTCGCAAGCGGGCTCCCTTCAAATACCCAAAGAAATGGATTTCCTTCGTTTCCGCATCGAGGTCTTCAGAGTGGTCCTCAAATGTCAGAGGTAGTACATAAGGATGGGCTGCCCGGAATGTCAGCGGCTTCACCTTTTGTACCGCTAGGAAACGGGCCAGATTTTGCACATCTCGTTTTTTGTAGAGCTTCTCGAACTCAAGTCCAGAGAGATAGAAGAGCTTGGCACCGTCGTAGAGCTCCTGCCAAAACCGCTTCTTCAACTTGTTCTTCGTTTTCGTTAACTTGTCTTGGCTTTTTATTTTGTCCAGATTTGACAAAACTCCAATGCATCGTGGAAAGCCATGCACCTGAAGCATGTTCAGCATCTCGAACGTCTCCATTTCAAAACCGAAAGCGGCATCGACCATAACCAGAACAAGGTCCGCAACTTTCGCCAAGTCAAGCATGGCGCCGACGTCATCAGGACACTCGATGAAGGTGAATCGTCTATTCTTCGACGAGACACAGGTGACTGGCCCCACACACTGCTTTACGCTCTGCTTGGAGTAATGCTTTGCTAGGGACTGGATGAGAGTGGTTTTGCCAACGCCTTTGGGCCCCTGTACAACCACGATGTAGGGCGGAGGATCAACATCAGGCGTCTTATCCATTTTGGTTGCTTTCGAGCGCATCTCCGCCACCTGAGCTGACCGAAGGTATTGGTGTCGGGCGGCATTAACTCCGCCAGAGAAGGTGAATGCTTTGGGGTTGTACCGTTCTCTGCCGTCGTTCTGCTTCTTCTTGATTACCTTCTTGCCGGCCTTCTGTTTACGAAACCGCTTTCTCGGGTCCTCAGTTTCCATACGAAAATCGCGATATCGTTGGTTGAATAACCATCACTGCACTCAAGGCTTAACACTATCAGACGGATGTGTCCACAGCTCCTTCAGACGGCACAGCTCACGTTCGCAGCCAGAGCAGTTGATGATGGCGACACATGAATGCCGCATGGACGTCGACGAAATCCGCTTCAGTTGATTCCTCGAGAAGAAAGGAAACGTCGGAATGCCCGAGGCCTCCAAAAGACCTAACATGTCACAGTACGCAGCAGACTTCCGCATGTCTTCGTCTAAATCGCTCGCGAGGTAGACCACCAATGGCGGTCTTCTGAGGCCGGTCATACGGTGGTAAACACTGTCCAGGCCAAGAAGCAAGCGCTGTTTGCTTGCAGGTACGTGTCCTTGAGCTCGTAGGCGGGCCTGTATTTGTTTGTGTGATCACCCACTTCGTAGCGTCCTAAAGTCTGGAGAATTTCCCTTGAAGCCGCCTCCAGGACTCCTGCTGCTGGTGGCTGTATTTTCGGCACTGGCACAGAATCCAAAGATGAGCTGGGTTTCAGAAAACTTGAGGTATGGTGCTTTTTTCTGACGAGTCGCCGTTTTCCCAGTCGAACCTCCTTTGGATCCACCTCCAGGCTCTGTACATGGAAATCGGGTAACTTATCAGCTAACCGCGCCATTCAAATAGGTAAATGTCGAAAACGTTCTCGGCAGCTATCAATGGAGCTCCCATCTTGGCGTTTGAGCAAGTTATACCTGAAGTAGGTCCCTGCAGTGCCCAAGACCTGGCACAGCTGAAAGAAGAGAGTGAGTTTCATGTGCACACCAGATCCAGCGGAGCAGCTAATTCAAGCTATACTTCTCCAAAGAGTACCAACTCAACAGATACGGTCTCAAGAGACGTTAGACCAGTTCAAACCCCCTTCTGAATCGGTGGAGTTGGTGTTGAAACACGCCGCAGACACTGCGTTCGGTTTGATTAGGGCTGCGCATGAGTCCGCAGATGGCACTCCCATAAACCCTACACACGTGCTACAAGCTGTCGTTGAGGACAGAGAGACCCACCACCGAATGAAGAAGGTGCTGTCGCACATGAAGCAGCTCCGCTCAATGACAGCCTACTTCGAGGGAGACGCCGGTCGTACCGATCTCGGTTTTACAGCGGCTCAAGCCTTCAGTCCGTTGCCACCGCCTCCAAGCGGTGCTGGTCCTGGCCGGCCTAGGAACCCAGACGTAGCTTCTCGCGTGTAGTACAAATCTCGAAATGAAGCGCTCGCATCCGTCTCACGACCTGCCGGCCGAGAAAAGGCACGCAGGCACCACCATTAGCCTACCCGGAGGGCTGGAGCTCTGCTGCGCCTCCGCAGAGGACCGCGGGATTCGAAAAACGATGGAAGATGCGAAACTGGTTTGCCTCCGCCTCTCTAAAGTGCATGCCATTCCTGCAGCGAACGACTGCTCCGTGCTGGCAGTGTTCGATGGCCATGGCGGTGCGAAGACGGCTAACTTCCTGCAAGAGACTTTTCTGGAGGTTTGGGCTGCGCAGATGGGAGAGCCATTCGAGTTTGGAGACGATGCCGCAGTTCGTCGTGCGTTTCGGACAACGTTTGAGCAGCTGGACACTCGATTTTGCGAAGAAAACCCTGGTGCCAAGAGCGGGTCAACTGTTGTGGTTGCTGTTCTGCCCCTTGCGATCAAAGTGCCGATGGCATTCGTTGCGTCGGCGGGAGATTCTGGTTGTTACCTTCTGAGGCGGTCAGCGTTGGGCTCCACGGCGATGGATATCCACGCCGTGCCTCTATCCGTGATTCATAAGCCTTGGCTTCCTCCAAGTGAGAAGGACCGGATAATTTCATTTGGCGGAACAGTGGAGGCCGGGAGGCTGAATGGGCAACTTGCTGTGTCCCGCAGCATTGGTGATTTGCCGTTCAAGAAGTTCGGTTTGTCTTGTAGACCCTCAGTCAGGAAAGTTCAACTTACCTCCGATGACATCGGAATTGCAGTGGGTTGCGATGGTGCCTGGTCCACTTGGAGCCCTCAAGACGCTGCCAGCAAAATCGCCCTCCTCGCGAGTCACCAAGGGAAAGGCAACCTGGACGTGAGACGGCTGTGTAAAAACGTGGTTGACCACGTAGTCGTCGACAAGAGGGCAGCCGATAATGTTACTCTGGTGCTGGCAATGTTCACATCTGATGACTCGTGAGTCGTGCTGGCAATGTTTGCATCTTGTGCTGGCAATGTTGACATCACTTCCGAAGCTGTAACGCTACCCTGCCCATCACATGTGTTGTTTACTGAACTTTGCTACCCCACCAGCAAAAAACCTGTCAATCTCTCTCACAACAATGACACACGTAGGTCCTCAGTCTGCCGATGACGCAGAACAGCATCAGTCTTTTCGTACAGGAGGGCCGCGAATTGCCTGTGAAAGGAGAATCACCTGTCAGTCTAAGGGTCAAGGTCGGACCTTTCTCTATTCGAACCGCGCCCAACAGAGAGAACGTGAACAACCCACAGTTCAACTGGGAGATTAGCATGGCCTACCATAACCAGGGGGTGGAGTTACAGGTGCTCCAAATGGACCAAGTCATAAGCACGTGTCAGATAAGCAATTTTGACCTAATCAGCGGTGCCTCTGGTGTCCTTCCCCTCACACCTTCGGGATCTTTGCAGGTGAAAGCTACCTTGTCAGAGGATGTTGTTGAGGGGGCGAAGGTGAAACGTGTCTGCACCGCACCCACTGCCACCTTTGCGGGCCAGCACTTCGCACGCCCTGCCACGAAGACTGACGAGCAAGCCTCCGGCCCATCGGTGACGTCCATCAACCTCTCTGGCGGTGTCTCGTTCGCTGATCTCGTGAAGAAGCAAAATGCATCGATGGTGTCCGACGGGACTGATTTAGAAGCCAGCCACGCCAGCGCATCAGGGTCCACACTGCTGATGAGCCCACAAGGCAGCTTCATCGTCAATGTAGGCGGACAACCCGTCTTTACACAGTCCCAGCAACTGGCTGGCAGTAACACCACCGTTATGCGAGTCAACCCCAACGAGAACGTGTCGGTGATTGGCAGCTTTCTAGGATCGGCGTTGGGGCTGAAGCCGTCCCCTCTGGCACCGACGCACTCCAGTTTGGTGACTGCGCCAACTCGTCGCGATTCATCTTCCTCCTCTTCCTCATCCTCATCCTCTACCTCGTGTCACCATGAGCGCAAACTGCACTCATTCAGTCTTACCGTCCGAGGAGGACAACAGCTAAGCGCTGCTAAGTCCAGGCTTTTCTGTCGAGTCGAGTACGCAGGCAAGTCACTTAGAACTCGCGTAGACCGTGGACCGAACCCCGTGTGGGACACCACCTTCAATTTCCCTCTGGACCCCTCCGAGAGAACCATTCAAATCGCCATCGTGAACCGTCATCTCAAACAGGTGATCGCAACAGGCTCCTTCGACCTCAAGTCAGTGATCAAGGCCCGGCTACCGGCATTTAACGGGCAGCTGCCATTGGAGAGCATCCTCGGCGCCATCAACGTCACCGCTGCATCTGTGGATGTGGCATTGTCGCTGGCGGCGTCCATCATTGACAAGCCTGCGCTCTCTTTGCAGCAGGGGTCATGCGAAACCCTTGAATCATCTCGATCATCTTCATCCTCGTCTTCTTCTTCCTCGTCTTCCTCTTCCTCACGTGGAATCGTTGAGACCAGCTCGGAGTCCGACAACACCCCGAGAAGGCTAGCTCGCAAAACAGCAGTTCTCTCTCCGATCTATGCAGGCCACTCCTTCGGCGGGCTCAACGTGGTGGTCTCCGGAGCGGCTGGACTGCCGGTGGAGGCTAACACGCCTGTTACGGTCGTCCTGTCTGTTGGAAATGACGTCAAGGTGGCCAGCAATACAGCCATGGGTCCCGATCCAGTCCTACACTCTATTATTGTGCTGCCATATCACAACGCGAAATTCGTACGGTTTACAGTATTCTCGAACTACGGAACCAAGCAGCAAATACCGCTGGCGGTGGCCAAAGTGAACGTTGAGGCCATTCTGAAGATGTCACTGAAGCATTTTGGGGGCGAGGTCCGTCTGAGAGATCCTCTTGTTCGTCTCAAACGCGTTGGCCTTCTCACCGTCAACATTGAGCTGTCTGACACTCGGATCCTAAAAGCGATGCTAACGAATCCTGTGGATTTAACTGCGGTGAAATCTCAGCCGGTGGCGGTGATTAACGTAATCGATACAGAGGGCCACGTAAGCTCAGTTAACCAAAGCGGGGCGGTTCCTGGCTCCTTGTACCTCTCTGGTCACGCAGAGAGCGCCATCAACATTAGCACTCGGAAAGACAGCAGTTCGTCGAACAGCAGTTCGTCGAACAGCAGTTCGTCGAACAGCAGTTCGTCGAGCTCCTCACTCCACGCCCCTTCGCCTTCTCGAGCGCCGCAAGAGACGGTGGGCTCGAGCATGCTTCTCTTCGATAAGCATGAGGCTGTTAAGAGCTCGACTGGGTCATCCGCACTGTTGAAACAAACGGATGATAGCTCATCGGATGCAGATATCGTATGTTCTACGGTTGATGACCAGAAGTCCAGGAGCAGCTCAAGCTCCTCATCAGTGGAGGCAGTGAACCTCTCAAACTGGTCTTCAGGCAAGACAGTGGGAGCCTCCATCTTGGAAAGCTCCCATCTTTCTATCGGAGCCTCCATCTTGGAAAGCTCCCATCATCCTTCGATCGGAGCCTCCAAGGAAAGTTCAGTGGGGGCCTCCATTTTGGAGTCCCAAACATTGGGAAGCTCGGTTGTCAACTCGAATTCCCTCCATTGGTCCAATCTCTATGACACCTCTGCGAAGTCCAGCACTGCGAAGTCCAGCACTGCGAAGTCCAGCACTGCGAAGTCCAGCACTTCGAAGTCCAGCACTTCGAAGTCCAGCACTTCGAAGTCCAACACTGCGAAGTCCAACACTTCGAAGTCCAGCACTTCGAAGTCCAACACTGCGAAGTCCAACACTTCGTCGTCTTCCTCATCATCTTCCTCGGATCGCGCCATTCGTGTCACTCGCTTGGATACCACTCCGTCTCCTGGAGCTCGTATTTCCTCCGGAGCCAAGTTTTCTTCGGTGTTGGACTCGAATCTCAACAAGCCTGTGTTGCTGGATGAGCAGACGTGCACTATAGATGCAGGTCTGAATCATATCAGCGTGGGGGCCAAGATGTCGTCCGTATTGGACTCCAACTTGAACAAGTTTGTTGCCGTCTCTGACAACGACGCTCAACGGAAAATTGAAAGCGTCCATATGTCTACTTCTATGATTCAACCCGCCTCCAAGCCTACGATAGGATCTTACATCGCCGACTCGTCGTCGGAATCTTCCGATGAATTCGATAGGGGTGCAGTACTTGTTGACGACAAGGCATGTTGGAACAGCTGGGAGATATCTGTTGTGAGCGTAAAGGAGATACGCCAAAAAAGGCCTGTGAAGATCGAACTGACGCTTGGAGGTGAGGCTACGACCACTGACTACCAAACTACTGTTCATGGGTCTGCCTTCTACAACGAGCAGCTGTGCTTTCCTTGGAAAGGCCACAGGTTTGTGTTGTTGCGGTTCCTCACGGCCAGCAAGACCTTTGGCAGCTGTTTCATCGACCTCTCTCTGCTCCTCACAGGCTCAGATGATCGACAAACTCGCTGGGTTGCAGTCATCAACGACAAGGGCCGCTTGGCTGGCCACGTTCATGTACGTGTACAGCCCTCGACGAAGCAGGTCGCTCGTCCTGGAAGGGCTGTCGTCGCATCGTCTTCCTCCTCAGACTCTTCGATAAAGTACAAAAAGAGTAAGAAGGTTAAGAAGGCCAAAAAGAGCGAGAAGACTAAAGGCTCATCTTCGTCTTCCTCTTCGTCTTCGTCTTCCTCTTCGTCATCCTCTTCTTCATCCAAGAAGTCCCGTAAATCCAAGGCCTCTCCTCCGCCCTCTGTGGTTCCTGAAGCGGCGTCAGACTCTGACAACGACCCTGTTATGCCTGCAAGGACCAAGTGGCATGGCCTCCGGATAGTGGTTCGCAAAGTGCAGGATCTGCCGATAGTAGGTCCCAGAAGAGTGCTTATAAGGTACGCTGGAGATACGTTGGACTCCGAGGCCGTCGATGGGGAGGACGTTCTGTCTGTATTCACCTACCCTATTGCTGGAAACTGTCGTATCGTTAGATTCCAGATTCACAACGAGGGTGGCGTGGTTGCTAAGACGAATTTGGATCTGTTGCCGTTCTTCAGAGGTGGGTTCTCTAAGTACGACCAACTGTTGGAACTGTTCTGTGGGGATCGCAAGGCTTTAATTGCTCTGCAAGTCGGATTCTCTCGTCGGATAATTGCCGCCCCCTACAGCTATAAGGGTCGCAAGGAGAAACTCAACGCCTCCGTGACAGCCACCCTATCTCCGGACATGCTGCAGTCCATCATTGCCGAGGCCCAGAGCCTGCACAACACGACAGGCGCGATGTCGGTGGAGCGGTTCGCCCCAGTAGGGGTGCGCCTCCGAGTTCTCGCGTTGCGAGACCTACCTAACGTGAGCTCGATTTCTAACAATCCCTACGTCCGAGTATCTTACGGCCGAACGGACCTCAGAGGGGACTGCGCTGAAAAGAGTCTGGTGAAGAACCAATTTAAGTTCCAAGAATCATCTGCCACCTTCCGTCTTACGTTTGACAAGAAGGTTAAACAGCTGAGGATGGACATTTGGCATAAGTCCCCTCTGAAGGACAAGCTTATCGGATCGGCGTCACTCGATCCCTCTCGGCTCGCGAGAGAGTTCAAGCGGAAGTTTGAGTGTGAAGTGCCTCTCAGCAACAAGGACAATAGTGCTGGGTTCGCCAAGGTGATAATGGAGTTGGAGTAACGTTTGTGTCTTAATGATCGAGTTGGAGCCAGTACAATTCGTAGTTAGGACTTCCGGTCCATGTTTTAGGGGGTGTTTTTGTGTCTTCATGATCAAGTTGGAGTACAGCAACATACTGAGGGTGACCTCAAAACGTGCTGAGGGTGGTCCAAGGATCTGTCGATTAATTCGCATGAGCGAGTGGATCACGAATCTACTCCCGTGGAACAAAGACGCCGAGCAGGCGACTCAACCTGACCCCCCACACGACAAAGCAGCCCTGAAGGTCCCCTTGGACCTTGCCTGGGAGGCTATGGGAAAGAAAATCTCGGAGGTGGCAGCCTGGCAATCAACCACACCAGAAGATGAAGGGGGAGAGGTGTCCGCCATGTCAGAGATGGCCAAGCGACTTTCACATGCAGTGTGGGCGACACAAGAGGAAGATCCAGTTTTGAAGGCAATAGAGACAGATCCACGAATAGTGGTCAGGGACTCAGTTGTTGACATCCCTCTGGAGCAATCCGCGGTGTCGGAGATGACAATTCGGCTTCAAGCTCTGTGGTCGTCGCAAAATGAGGACCCAGCCAACACGTCTGATGATCCCCCTCTCGACTCGCCTTCTGCCGTGTCAGAGATGGCAAGACGATTATCACATGCAGTGTGGGCCACACAAGACGAAGACCCAGACCTCAAGGCAGTAGAAACGGATCCACGAATAGTGGTCAGGGACTCAGTTGTTGATCTCCCTCTAGAGTCGCCTTCCGCAATAGACATCGCTCGCCGTGTATCGCATGCTGTGTGGGAAGAAGTGCCTGGCTCCAAGGCTCGACCCAATGGAGACAATTTCACACTGCATGACGCAGCCCGGCGACTGTCGGTGGCAGTTGGATTGGCCCCTGAGGCCCAACAATTTCCCGAGCTCACCTTTTCCGAAAGAGTGACGGCGGCCTATGAAGAGAAGCTGCATGTCATCGAGACGGCAGCCACAGCGCGGAGGCAAGAAATCATCCTCGTGTTGACGGAATTTGCGGAGCTGCAGACGAGCATACCCTCAGCGTTGGACATCATCCGCGATGAGAGACAACCAATAGGGATCCCACAGGGCTTCCAGCAGGTTCTCACTGAAGCTGACGCCAAGGCCTACTTTGACGTGTCTTTGTCCAGTTAATGCTCGGGTAGAACGCTTGGGTGGTCGTGAATGCTTACTTCATGGATTCTGCTGAGGTGGAATTCGGCAAATCTACAGGCATATGACAAGGCTGCAGAACGCGATCCCCTTATGTCAGTGTTTTCCTGGCGCATACTTACTTGAAGAGCGAACTGTCTCGACTAGGGTTATAGAGGACACGCTGGGTACTCCGAAGGTGACTACGACCACACTGGAGCCTACGCATATGGGGCTGGAGTCGCGGGGGCAAGAAGAGTCCATTTCAATAACAGATAGCAAGGGCCGGTACGTTCCTGTGAGTCAAGAGGTTACCCTGAAGGAGACTGAGGAGCGGGTTCCAAAAGGTGACAAGGCGGTTGAGGTTCCTCAGCTTCCATGGGCGGAGAGGCCGACCGAGGGTGGGTTTCGGCAGGTTCCATCTGCTGTTCACTCCCGAACGCCTTCTCAGAGTCTAGAGTTCGTGCCGAAATCGGAAATCATCTCTCGGCACGTCTCCACTGAAAGGACAGACGCTTTTATCAGGCTTCCCTCTGCGCTGTCGCAGGCATGTCATTCGGCACTGGAGGAACTGGAGGACGTAAGGGTGCCAGTGGTGATCGCGCAGACGGTGAAGCATGTGGTTTCGAAGGGTTCCACCCCCATCACAGTCCCAGTGAGGACTCTGAGCCCGGATCCAGTCATTGTGCCCGTGGAAGTTGTCACTCCAGTGGATTTGCCGTTGAATCATACGGGGCAGCATACACTTCATAAGGAAGTGACCCCGCCTGATGCCCAATACAACTCTATCCTGAGGTCACTGAATCAGCACCTTGATACACCAGAACGACATCGACTACCATTTCGAATGTCGGGATCAAAGGCTAGCTTCCTCGACGAGACGCCAAGATTCGAGGTGGCGCACCACTGGAAACCACCTAGGCCTCCGACAACGGGTTTTCAACACAACAGGTATTTCGAAGCTAGGGGTAGGGGGTCCACCGACCTCGATCCTGTCAGGCCCCGCAGCCGCGCTACCAGCGCCTCCTCTGTATCCCTCTCACACAAGACTGACTCCATAGGGCCATCTCACAGTCGCAGAGCCACCGCCAGCCAACCACTAGCCTACAGCCACACAGGCAGCCAAACAGGGCTGCACGACTCCACCTGTGAAGCCTCTCGGTCATGCTCAACTGCTCATTCTCGTGCCTCCGCCGACCGGCACACGGTAGTCGTCCATCACCGAACTCGGACTCGCTCACTACAAACCTCGTCCTCTTTCAGTTTCTATAACATGAAAGGTCACCGAAGCAGCTGTTGCCAGCCCATTGAGTCACCAAGGGCGCCTCTCGTTCGGCGGTACTCATTTCAGAAGTATTTGGCTGGCCAGTAAGATGCTTGTGGCTGTCTTCTTACGTGCCAGTGAAACTCTGCAGCTGCTATCTGAGATGCTTGTTGTCTTCTTTCGTCCTTCTTACGTGCCAGTGAAACTCTACGACTCAGCAGCTGCTATCTGAGATGCTTGTTGTCTTCTTTCGTCCTTCTCACATTCCAGTGAAACTCTACGACTCCGGTCTTGCTAGAGTCAACAAATTCGCCCCACATAACAAAGAGTCAATAGAGGTAAATAACACTATCATTGCAATGTCTCACGGTGATTATAAGACTGCCTCTCATGTCGCGGGCGCAGAGTACAAGTCTGTGTCTGTGTTGTCGTCTGCAGCGGACAAGTCGCAATCTGGGCCTCACACGACCACGTCATACATCACTGAGCCCACCGTAGTGTCTCAAGACACTCTTGGTCACGTTGTTGGTGATCGTATGGTGAGCGGCTTCAGCGGAATAAGTGCGAGATCTGCCACATCTTTCGTCACTTCTCCTAGTGCGCGGCTAGAGGAGGTCACGTTTCCAGAAGGTACACGAGAAATTGAACAGCGAACCATATCGACAAGAATAGTCCACCAAGAGGACCTGCCGGCCAAGGAGAACGTGCGGTATGTGGAGGTCCCTGTATATCAGGATGTTGTGAAAGAGGTAACCAAGAAGGAGACGCGACATGTTGAGAAGCGCGTTCCAAAGTACGAGGTTGAGATTGTTGACAAGGTGGTTGAGGTTCCTCAGATTCAATGGGTTGACAAGGAGGTCGTTGTTCCCCACACCGAGGTCGTGCTCAAGCATGTGCCTCGAATTGAGGTCGTCGACAGGCAGATTGACGTTGTGAAACACGTCCCCATTGTTGAGCTGCAGGAGGTTGAGAAGATCATCAGCGTTCCCAGCGGCGAAATCATCGAAGTACCCAAGTCCGTTAAGGTTGAACAAAGGCGCATTGTGGACGTTAACCACGACACGAGAACTCCCGTGTTGATCGCTCAGACGGTGAACACGAACATAGTGAAGTCCGGACAGACTGAAGTCGCCTGCAGAGAACTATCTCCTGAGATAGTGCCTGTCGACATTCATGTCGCCAAGCCTGTGGATTCGCATCTTGTGGCGAAGGGCGTGGTCGACACGGTTCACCGACACGTGGACATCCCCAGCTCGCAGTACAACTGGCTTCTTCGACATTTGAATCAGAACCTGGGCCATCAACGGGTTGAGAAGCTACCTTACAAGGAGGAGCATGGCAGAGTTGAGTTCTCCCATACTGAGGTGCCTCATCATGTGGTGCACGACCGTAGCGTAGAAGTAGGCGGCGTTGCTGCATCGACTGCACACACTGTTGAGGCGGTTGAGCGCTGTGGGTCCTTCACGTCCGGGAGCACAAGCACTTCGCAGTCGTTTTCTGAGTCCTTCAGCTCGCTAATTGAAGCGAGGCCGGCAAAATGTTGTTCTCCACGCCAGAAGACTGACCGCGGATGCTGCAGTCCCAAGCAGCCTGAGAATGGCGAAGGCAGGTGCGCTCGTGGCGAGAAGACTGACCGTGGATGCTGCGCTCGTGGCGAGAAGACTGACCGTGGATGCTGCGGTCCCAAGCAGCCTGAGCATGGCGCCGGCAGGTGCGCTCGTGGCGAGAAGACTGACCGTGGATGCTGCGGTCCCAAGCAGCCTGAGCATGGCGCCGGCAGGTGCGCTCGTGGCGAGAAGACTGACCGTGGATGCTGCGGCCCCAAGCAGCCTGAGTATGGTACCGTCGTCGCGACCAGCACCAAGAAGACCCGCACTCGTTGTGGCAAGAATCAGGAGATCACCACTCACCGCACCCAGGGTTGCTGTTCCCCCAAGGTCAAGATCGTGAAGACCCACAAAGTTACGCAAAGGGCGGGTTGCTGCACTACCCGTGACAAGAACGAGTACGACGTCAAGGTGACTAAACGCCAGTCGCCATGCTACCGAGGACCAGCAGTATCATCCGAATTCTATGATTTGCGGTCCGTGCATCACGCTGCACCTTCCGCATCGCATAAGACTTCGGAGATTATTGAGATGTAGATAAAGAACGAAGATACTTAAGATTGTGCTTCCGCAGATGCTCTGTTTGACGAATTTCAGCATGAATCGGCCAGACTCGGCAGTGTTAAAACGAGATGTGAAACCAAATCACTCCTCATGCGTCATTCTGATGAATAACAGGTAATTCCACTATGACCTCGCTATTTAGGCGTTTGAGTCTTATTTGCTCACAAGAGACTGGGAACCCCAACGTTTCCACCCGTCCGAGAAAAGCTGTAGTTCTGCATGAGACCCCTGGTGAGCCCTACTACACCAGACGCTACATTGGAAGGACGAGTTGTCCTGATTGGACAAACAGTTGCTTGAGCAATTCCAGGCCTCTGACGAAGACGAGACCTGACATTCCCAAACTGCGCGCCATTCGAGGAGTGGATGGATTTAGTCTCCCGCCTCAGGCGAGTCCCAGAAAAGGACAGACGCAGTGGTTTGGCGAATTACCCGCACACTCGGAGGTCTCGTTGGATAGCAGCACTGACCACAGCTCACAGGCACATTCGCCAAATTATTACGTGGAGTGTGGGGATTCCAATTCTCGGTCATCAAGCCTGGCTTCTGCCAAAGTCAGGCGTTCCCAACCAAGTAATAAACCCCCTAAACACTATCGAATGGTATCACTTGATGCGAAGCGAGGAGTCCAGTTAGGCTACGAGTCGAGCCATACCAGTCCAGAGCCAGTTTCAATTAAGACTATGTCCGACGTACCTCTGAAAGGAGTTACTACTAAACCTAAACGACAAGCGCATCCTCAACGGTCGAGTTCGACGAATCAGACGAATCACAGAGCTACAGGCAAAAAAGTGCCGGTCTGTACGAGCGTCGCCGATACTGACCGTCACGTGGAACGTGGCAATCCTGTGGTGCTAGGCCCCCTTTTCTTCCCAGTTGGAAGCACTGGCTTGGCATATTTGCTGTCCTATCAACAAAGGCAGCATACTGACATTAAGATTGCATTCCTACCTCTCTGCCCAGATTGCCTAACCTGTCTCCGCTGCAACCCAGGAGCAGTCTCGTCCTTGAGAAAACGACGTGTATGTGAGCGCTGCCGCACTGACGTGGGAGACGCCCAAGTGGATTTGAGCATGATTGACCCCATGCTTCACAAACTGCGATGGGATGAAGAAATCAGCCGATCGGTTGAGCCGCGAGGGAAAGCAGTTCAAAAAGTGCTTACTCGGTTCGGTGTGGCTGTCATGTTTCCGCAGTCCAAGGCCGTCCTGGCGAAAGTGCTGGAGCTGATCCTAGCGGAGGCGCTAATATCCAGACGGGAGTCATTAATGAAGACTGCACACGACCTTAGACTACAATGCGTTCAGGCAGGCGACGCTGATCGTTGGGCAACTGCAAAAGCGCGGTACGAAAGCAAGTGGAACGAAGAGAAGGCGGATTTGACCCAAGTCTTCGAAATGCGTAAACGACGTCTACTCGTGTCCCGTTCAGGGCCAAGAGACGACTTCACTGAGGCCGAGAACCTGAGAGCATTAGTGCACTACTTGGGTCTCTCTCACGGGGATTGTGCCTGCAAGGCGATACTGCCTAAGCTCCAGGAAAAGTTGGTGGAAAGCGCACGCATGGAACGGCGGAGACTCGAGCGCAAAGTCCGCAGAGAGCGCTATGATGGTTTGCGTCCAGATTTTCAAGGCCAGTCAAGTGGATTCGGCAAGCAGTTTGACCGGACGATACATTAATCGTCTTCGACCACACCTTTCTTGTCCGGTCTTGAGGAGCCTGCCGACCTACCCATCGCAGATTTCATCTGTGTGATGCTTGCCGATGTTCTCTACCTTTTTCATGGCGTTATTGAGACGGGTGTCGGCAGGTGGCAGGCCAGGATGCTTAGTTTTACCCAACCGATTCTTGAGTTTACTCAGCACGTTGGTGCTATCGCTCTTGGCAGCGCCAAAAAGACTGAAAGCCGATACTTCAGCTGCCAGCAATGTCAGAAGTGCAGTGAGGCGCATCTTCCAGAGGATTTTCTTAAATTTGATTAGTCAGCCACTGACATGCTACAATAAATCACCAGAGCAGGGAGTGTAAATCTTGACCCGAGGCGCAATCGGTTTTAGAGTGAACTATGCTGCGATCTCTTAAGTCAAACTTGCTCAGATCGTGCTTTGTAGATCTGGATTGTAATCTAAATATGAAGAGCTGTGTAAACCACAGAGACGTGTGTGGAATGCCAACAACGCCTCCAGAGAAATCGCCCATATTTCATGTCAACGAATCTATTTTTGGGCGACGCCGGCAAAAATCCAGACAATTGCAAACCGAAATTCTTAAGGAAGGATGTACTGGAGATTATGATGAATCCTAATGGAAATGAGATTACGTATAACGGACGCGAGTACCAAATTGTCAATGCTGAGCTCTACGGCTGCGAACAACCTGCACAAGGAATCCAGCGCGGAACCGCCCACGTTCATGGACAAATACAGGCAGGCGGCCATCCCTTGCCAGCCATGTTCCCCCAACCACCAATGCCCTACCCCTACACTCACATGGTGCCGTTACAGCAGCCGACAACAGGCCAGCCTGCCGGATACCAACAAATGATGTACCCATTCATGTACTATCCTCCACCGGTACAAACGCCTACAAATGTAGCCGCCCAAATGGTTGGCTCACCCACCCAACCCGCTCAAGTTTCTCCGTTGATCGGACCTGCAACGTCGGAGTCCCCCAAAAAACGGTGCCCTGTTGATGAGGACTTGGTAGACGAAGTAATTGGAGAGGCAGCAGACGCGCTGAAGTTGACCAATGCTGAACACACAGCGGTAAAGGTGACACTGTTTGAAAACTATATCCGCTCCTACGACAGTCTGACACTTGCTATCCAGGACGGCATGCTGGAAAAGTTCCTTCACCCAGCACTGGCAGAGGCACTTAGCAAGGCTGTGAAAGACTTCGAAGCAGCGTTGACGATTGACGAAAAGACTGAAACGCCGAAGTCGGTGCGTAACCCTGAGCGGTTTACCTTCGGCGCGGTCCACGTGCACGTGGCAAGTCCTCTAAAAGCGGGCAGCGCCCGTATTCTGGCGACGCTGGCATGCGACATTAACCCTCACCTGGTCTCTGGTAGTGATGTTGTGGCTCACGTCTCCAAGGTGACGGGTCTGAGCATGAGCTGTTTCTGCCTTGCCCATGAAGGTAAGGTCATACAGCGTCTCCTGGATCCACTAACGAAGTCGAACATCGGTGCTGGCTGCACTCTAATTACTTTCATTGTGCCCTCTTCCTTGACAGGTGAGTTCCATGTGGTTCTGGAACGCAGAATCGGACATGTACCGGTTTTCCGAGCTGACGAAGAACGCACTGGGCTCCTCATGTCGACGGCGTATTATGACAGAGCTGCCTCCACAGGTTCATGCAGGCGACGAGTTGCGAGAAGAGGGAGAAGTACCATCGATGCATAAGATGGATATGTATGTCCGTACACTCAGCGATTAGATCTTTGACTTGTTCTTGCGTGCGACGTAGATCATCTGCGTGTGGGGCTTGCAGGGAACTCACTTTCAGACGAGACATGTTCAGCTCGCAGTTTACCATTTGCTTGCGGATGTGCTCCAGCTCACAGTCAGTCCTCTCCACGCCAGTCTGCGCTTGCGTCTGTTGCTTGTTGAGGAATTCTTTTGCCTCGACGTAATTCATCTCGATCATGACGTTGGCGCCAAGCCACAGACTGACGTTTCCGTCATATTCAGGCACGGCCTCAGCGTGGAGGTCGTTGCTTAGAGCATACTTAATGGGTTCCGGGTCTGCGACCTCATGTTTAGCCTCGACGACCTTCAACATTCTAAGTTGTTGAAGTATCTCGTTGAGCTTAACGTGCATAGAAGCTTTCTCCCGTTTGACTCCATCAAGTTGATAGGCGAGCTTTGAGTGTAGCTCACTCATCTGCATGATAGCATCCACCAGATCAAATTTGTTGGAGATGTCCAGTACGCTCTGTTCGGGAAGGAACTTCACGAAAGGTACGGCCCGGGAGCTGTCGACGTTTTCCAACAGAAGGTCAGAGATGCTGAACTTAGGCAGAACTTCAGTCATTTAGTGAATTTGAGGAGGCACTGCCCCAACGGAACAGAAGTGGGCGTTGTTGGAATGTGGAGACAATGTCACTTTAACCACGACTTATCGTTTTACTCTTGAGTCTGGCACCCATGAAGGATAGGGTACATTCATCACCGTTCTCTTCGTCATGATTTGCGGCTTAGGCGGCATGGGCGGCTTAGGCGGCTTAGGGGCTTAGGTGGCTTGGTCGCTACGGTGGGTTTCGTCGGGGACCTGTCTTCGGAGGGTAACACAGGGTATTGCCACTTGGATCTTTCCATTTCGAGCTTCCGTTGGTAGTTCTTTCCAACAACGGGCATCTTGCCTACGTCCTCAAGCATGTCGTCCGTGAGTTGCCTAGGGCTCACTGATTGGCCTGGCTGGGAAGTTTGAAGGGATGTGCGCACCTTCAGATTAGTGAGTGGCTGAACGAAGCCAGCGTACCTTTTAGGTCGTCTTTGCATTTCCGCAAGCATTCTGTGTGATTTGGCACCGGATCTCACTCGTTCCAGTCGAATATGACGAGAGCGTCGGGGTCTGAGACGTCAACGCCTTCGCACAGATAACGGAACAATTCTGGGCATCCCAAGACCACGGCTGCGTGCAGAAAGTATTCTCGGTACTCAGGGTCAAATGACCCTGGTCCATATACATGGCTCAGAACGCCCAGCTGCTTTAGGAGTCCCCGGAGGAGTTCAGCTGCTTCGGCGCCTCGGCTTCTTCGAGCTATGCATTCGTCAACCAGAGCTCTGGCCGCCGAAACAGACTGAGGGTTTACTGGTTTGGCCTGGGCCAGCTTACTGGCTAGAGCGTCATGTCGTTGTATCAGCGATTCGATCAACGCGAGATAAAGGTAGGGGTAGCCCATCTGTGGTAGAATCTGCGCCTTGGTCTCCGAACGCGACTGAAGGAATTTCGCTGAGAGAAGCATGAGCTCCCCGCTGCTCGAAAGTTCCTGGATCACTCTCATCAGCAACGTGGCCCTCTGACCTAGCTCCCGTAGCAGAACTCTGCATTGAGCCGCCATCGGCCTTGACAGGAAGTCGGAGACGACCAAGGATATGTGACGATGGAAGAGAAGGTCTGCGTGTTTCGTAGGTCTCAACGGGTTTGTACCTATGTCAAGGATGCCACCGTTGATCAACTCATAAGCCTCGTAAGGGTAAGGATCATGTCGGACACACATACGTTGGTAGCTGGAAGGAGCAACACGAGGGCCAGAGTGCTTCCCAGACAGGTGAGCCGCCTCAAGTCTGTCGTTCAGGTTCTCATAGGCGCTGACGTAGGTGGGGGACTTGTAGGGCCGACGCATGTCATGCTGAAAAGACTTCTCAATGAAAGAGTCCAGGGGAAATGAACTGCACAGCCCACTTTCTACCAGGTCTTCGAAGAGAGTGATAGCTAGATCCAGGGGGGTTCGGCCTGCCGGATCCGTCATGAACGGCTGGGTCCCCGACTGGAGCTCCTTCTTAAAGGCAATGAAGTCTAGTTTTTTCAGGTGGTAGTGCAGGGGGTAGCGCAACCTCTCCTCGGTTTCTCTTCTGGCTTGACAACCGGTGTGCCAAACATAACGATGCCTGTACGTCGACATTCGAATGCGAAACACCTAGTTGACTCACACACCAAAATATATTCGCCTATACCTTTAGCAGGTACGGGAAGACGTCATGATCGTCAATGTAGACTGACTCGGGTAGTGGGCAACGTCACGATTCTGATGCTAGTGTATGAGATATCTTGGTGCATCTGAGAAGACCAGTGTTCTCTGTTCGATGACAAACTTATTGAAATTCAGCTGACCGCTCTAAGGAACAGACTGACACGTTCGAAGGGACTCTGTCCTCCGCAGTCATTGTGGAAGCTTCAGATGGCGCCAGCTTTAGATTCTGTGGAGACGCATCCTCTATCGGAAATATACCTGATTCTAACCTTGCAATCGCCTCGATCTCGCTGTTCATATGGGATGGAAGATCCGATATTTCTTGCTCCTTGGTGCTTACAGAGCTTGTTGAGCTTATTGAGCATATGTCCGTCCCAACTTCGACATCTGGCAAGAGAGGCGAGAGGAGAGCCCCCTTCTTCTTATGCGCCTTCTCGTATGACTTGGATACGATATACAAGGAGCCCCCGATAGCCTTGAACAGCGTGCTGAGGTAGACTTCGAGATTCGCGTCGGCAGGATTGCTCCAGATACCTAATAATGTCTGGACCAGCTGCTTGACGAGGTTCGTGAACTGATATGTGAGAGGCGACACTAAGCTCGAGTAGTCGAAGAAAACGAGATTCCAGACGAAGGCAAATACAGTGGTGAGGCAAATGGAACACCATGTCCGGATGTCTGTAAAAAGAAGCGTGTATGGGAGGCTTTCGCAAGGGAATAGCCACCAGTCGAGGACTGGAGATAATGCCAAAGTGAAGATGCTCATCCAGATACTATTAATGAAGAAAAACTCTCCTGATGGAATGCTGATTGAAATCCCCCCGTCTCGCCCACTTGACCTCCTTCATTGTGGCCACGACAATAATGCTCCTGAATGATTGGATAAGACTGGTGATGACCCCGAAAAGTGAAGCTGCGAGGTTTACCTGTGTCAGGATACAGACAGCCTCACAGTGTTATTCACCAGGCCAAACGATAGCATGACGACAGCAATCGATAGCCACGTCGCCACAGAGGAGAACTCTCGCAAAAATATACACTGCATCATGGCAGTGAAGAGGACAGTAGTGCCTTTCAGGAGGTCGAACTTCCCTAACGACGCAGCTTTGAGGGTGTAGCCGTTCAGAATGTTGATCAGCGCCATAATGAAGGAGTTCAAAAACAATCGTCGCAGGAGGAACCAGCAGGGCCGCGGGGGAGGCAATGCGCGCGATAGGCGGCTTGCCGCCTGGCTTCCATGCTTCCATCTGTCTGCCGGAAGTGAGAAAGCCAAGTAGATCGCCAGGAACTGCACGTTTTGGATAGCCGAAATTGTGCAGGGGTAGGGATAAAGATGTTGTATAATCTGCGTTCAGAAACCTCTTGACTCTCACGAATTGGTAGGTGAAGTAGAAGAAGTAATTGAAGACGTTCATCAGTATGGCCTCCGTGAGGACCCGGTTTGCCTTTCCCTCCATTTGATTTTTGTGTTTCTATATCAGGTTTATTGCTCATGTGTGTTAACGGTGTAGGCGTAGATTCCTGATTCGTCGTTGTGGTGTTTCACCACCGACAAGTCATCTTCAAGGGATTTAAGCCGCCAGTAGAAAGTTACGACCTTTGAGATCACTCCACTCTTAAGCAGGTAACCTACGGTTGGACCGAGAAGCCTCAAAGCCTCCGGTATCAAATACATGAAGCTGCGTGCTTAAAAGCTGTGGTCCTCACATGACGCCGCCTCTCAGTTTTTCAGGTGGGGTTCGTCGTATGTCGTGGATCTCGATTGACACCCTATCGGCTACATTATGCGTCTTGGCAAATTGGGCTGCTTTCGATGCCAACACATCGTCGAGTTCGATTCCCAGGCCACGAGTATTCTGACAAGCCTTGCAGACCTCGATCACCACTCGTCCATCTCCACAACCCAGACTGCGTTGGAGAGTTCTTAGCGACCTACTCGACGAACAGATCAGGAGTCCCCACCACCTCCAGAAGACTGGCTAGCCGGTCAAGTGGGAAGGATTGGAAGGGGGACACAAATCCGTATTCCACGTCGTCCTGTGACGCGCGGTTAAAAGGCAGAGCATCTTCGCTTTCTGATGACCAGGCCATAAATCAGAGTTTTGGTCTCGAGTCTCGCACTACAAAGACTCTTCCGATTCTGGGGTAGGGTTCTTGAACCTTGTGTAGCTCGGCCCGTAAACTCCCATGTCAGATAAGTTGAAGAACACCAGTTCAGCAGTCCTTTCAAGGCGGAGCAAGTAGCTGTGTCAACTATTCTGATGCCTCACCAGAGCAGACGCTTGTAACTGACTCGGTCCTTCTTGATGATGAGGAGGACCCTCAATGTGGACATTTGGTGGATCTTGGCGTTTACTTGTCGTTTTAGTGCAGCGAGCAACCTCATCATTCGTGGTTCGGAAGCGAAGCAGATCCTTAGGGAGAAATTGTCGGTCATTCGTAGTTCTTCGTGATGGCCGACCCAAACCTGATTTCCCTTGTCGAGCAGTGACACCTTGTCGCTTATGTATTCCACATCATGGAGCTGTGAAGACATGATAATAATTGTTCGATCTCGTTTGCAGGCGGCGATCAGTCGCCATATATCTTGTCTGGACCTGTCGTCACACATAAGGGCTGGCTCGTCGATCACCACTATGGGTGGATTGCCCATGAAGGTTAGCGTCACCATGAGATGGCGCCGCAGGCTATAGGGGACGTCACATAGAGGTACGTCCGCTAGGTCTACCAGAAGCAGGTCATGCAGGACTTCTCTGGTAAAGATATTCGTCCACCACTTTGAAATGCCAGTCATCGAAGCCATTAGATTTATCAGCTGCCGCGGCGTTAGATGGAGGTAGCGATCCTGAGACGCGTCTAGCCAGCGTATTGTTTGCTTGAGTGGCACTGGCACAACTGCCAATTCTCGGGGCTGGATTTCGTCCGCCAGAATACGCATCAGAGTACGCTTGCCGCTCATGTTGAGACCGAAGATCGTCGTGACTTCATCTGTGTTACACTGGAGCCAGAGAGGGTTGATGATGCTTTTGCGCGTGGCGGTGGTGCAGACATGGGAGACGACGGAATACTCGAGGCCAGTAAAAATGAGACCAGGCCTGGATATCGGATCTGTTAGAGTCATTCCAAGATGCTGCAGGTGCCGAGAGGACTTGAAGTAGCTGTTGATTTGTCGGAATTCAGAATCCACTACAGCGATTTTTCGTTTGGATTCGGATCCCTCTCGATGACGTAGAAGACACTGAGTTACCACCGACCTGATCGCATTCTTATGCTCGACGACGAGCAAAATCAGCCACCAGCCTCCAGCCATCAGGTAGAGCGCCACGCTACCTGGACGGTGGATGTAGGTAAGGTTGTACCTCGTACCTGTGAGGAGATCCACCACCAGTGGTACATGGGGACACATGAATGTGACTCTGCGTGAGAAGAACTGATTGAACACACAATGTAAACCAAAAGCTGGAAACGTAGGTCAAGCTGATGAACAGGAGAGCTATGAACTCCGAAAAGATGGTCAACAATGAGAATACCACCAACACATGTGTGCTATCCGCCATAAACCGGCAGAGGACGTAGATTATCGGGAATGACGCGACGTTGAAGAGTGCAACCGAGGACAGGTACACGCTGATTGGCACATTGGATATCATCTGCGGAGAGGCAACGTACAACATACATTGGATCAGCAGCGTCGGCAAGAGGTCACCGACGATGATCGACACCCAGTCAACGAAGTTCAGGCTGCCAGCCCTGCGCTCCAGAGGTCCGGTGTGCCTGCGTCTTTTTTGAGAAGATCCCCCACTTTCGCTGGAACTGCCACGTCACGATGACGAGTATGGGTGACAGGCCTACCAGGAGCACAGAGAAGCTGAAGTAGTCGAAATTCTCTTCATGAATGTTCTCCCTGGACCTACCGTGAGAAGCAGTCCAAGAAAGTCACTCTGTGGCCTGTTGAAATAAGTGTACTTCAACGTGGGCCATCCCACCATGTTGTGAGTGCATACATAATGGACGGCCCATGCGGCAGGGTAGGCCCAGGTGTAGATTTGGGAGTTGTGCCAGAATGTGTTCTTGCCAAAAGCCATCACATGCAGTCTCTTGCCCTTCGCAAGATAGGAGCTGACGTCATCCACTCGATGCAACTTAAGCCCGAGCCTGTCCATGATTTTTGGGGAACATTTGAAGTCCTTCGCCGCCGGTACAATTGTTGCGTCGGCCGGCAGTCGGTTCCCTGGGTAGGGTCCCAACAGAGTAACCGTATGCCCCTCCGAGATCGTGACGGGCGCCAAGGTCCACTCGTAGACCAGCATCACCAAAACGAAGCTGAACAGTTGGAAGACGAACACTATTCTATGTTGTTGAAGGTACTTGAAGTGCGAGAAGAGGTGGTGTTTGAACTGGCTCATTCCATTAGCGAAGGAACCCGACTCCATCTTGGGCAAGTGCGACCTGTCAAATTGAGTGGCACCGTCAATGAAAGCGAAGGTGCTTAGAGATCTCATGCCGGAGGATAGGTCACGAGTCATGCGGGCTGAACACAGACGCTGAGAGTCGTAGATGTCTGAAATGTATGGGATCACATTATTGGTAACTGAAACGGCGAGAGCTTCGTTACCGAAGCGAAACACCATAGGCAAGCTGGTGTCTGACTCCACTCCGACATCAACCGTCAGATTTATTACCGAGAGCAGGGTGGTATCGTCCATGGTAGCACATTGATCGACGAATTCCGTCACAGATGTCTCATCTCGAAAGGTGCATTGGACTACATAGCACACGTTTAGATTCTGTGTGATTAGAAGGCTTGACTCACGAGACTACGAATGTCATTGGTCTGGAATTGGGTGTAGCCGTCACGGAGGAAGACGAGCTTAGTGTTACTCCGAGATGAAACGTGCACGGGCAAGCGACGTAGAGCTTTTGTCGTGATTAGAATGGCTACATCATCATTCCTTAGATGGTCGATGACGCGCATACACCTGCTGATGAAGAAGGGATCGAGACCCTCGAATGGTTGATGCCATACCACAACCCTGGGCCATCCAATCAAGGAGCAGGCCAATGCAACAATCTTCCTTGATGCCCATGAAAGGGCGCGGATGTCCTCATCCGCCAATTTTTGAATCCCAAAGAGGACGAGGAGCGCTCTGACTCCTGACGCCTCCGAACTGCCAGGCAGGCCCTTGAACACGGCCACCATCCGCAGGTGTTGTCCCACCGTCATGTGATTCATGAGCCGAATATTTGCATCGAAGAATCCGCATTCGTAATTGGTCCCCAAAACGGCTTTTCCGAGGCATACGACGTCACCAGCAGAAGGTCGTAAGATACCAGTGGCTAGCTCATGTACTGCTCTCACCCCACACTTGGAGTCGCCAACCACATAAGCCAGTGCACCGGCTTCGACTGCGAGGTTGAACTGGTAGACGGAGTTCTGGTCAGCGGTGTTTGAGGCGTAGGTCACAGATACGAACTCCAAGTTGAACCACCCTTGCGACTCTTGGACTTCTGGAGTCCATCGGAGACGCAGCTGCCCTCTGTCCGGCCAAGCGATAAGTGTGAGGGTGAACAGGAGGCAGATGAATGCGCTCTGAAGCAAGTAGACGTATCCCGCACTGAGTTCATGCAGCGGAGTGCTCTTGACGCCCATCAGATACCGCAAGGCCGGCGCTATTGTGGCGGTCGGGGAGAGTAAGAGTGTGGCATAAACTCTGGTCTTCGAAGGAGCCTCAGTATTCACTGCACACATGATTACCAACTGTGTGGTCGTCGCCACGATGGTAGCCAGGCTTACAAAGTACCGGTTCTCTAGGACACAACAGAGGAAGAGCACGAACATGTAGTTTTGCATCCCGGCCAAAAAGGTGACGACGAAGACAGTGGAGACGTCTGTATTTCGCGGATCCATATCTCACTGGCTGCAGGAAAAGGAACCTGCATTGTCAGCATTGTTATGAGGGACAAGAAAGCTTGCCACAAAGAGAAGAAGAGAAAGAAGCTGTAGATAAACTCTACAGCTCCTATATGAATCACTCGATGACCGACACTTTGTAGCTCCACCACATGTTCAGTTATGAGAAGAGAGGATGTGAGCCACAAATACACCCACAGACCGAAATGCCAGTCTGAAGTGTGGGCCAGGTCCGCTGTCACATCCACACGGTTGTGTTTCAGCGGAAAAGATGTTTCTAAGGGGACCCTGGGTCCCCAAGTGAACCACATTGGAAACCTGGCAACCTCATCCGCGGTCAGACCGTAGTAGCGTAAGTCCTCCAGTGATCGACCAGTCGAGAAGGCCCCAGCGGACTCCTCAATCATATACGCCCAAAACTCATCAAGATGATCCATCGTCGCGCCGGAGAGGAAGGCATACAGCGCTGTCAGGAAGTTGGGGGCGCTGATTACCGTCTGACGAGAAGCTTACGTGGCAGCGAAAGCCTCCTGGGGTTTGATATCAGAGGGCAGATCGACGTCCCCGGTGTCAGTGAACACTGTCCAAGGCCCCTTCTTGAAGATTTCCTTAGACGTGGCCAGTTCTAAGATGGACTCGACGATGTCTTGGTCCGTTAGCATCATGAACAGAGGAACCACCTTCCGATTTACCATTTCCGCAGTGCATTTCAGGAGGTCTTCAGTGACGTCCACATCCGCCCATTCGCCGTCGTAGCTTGTTCCGCGAACAACGATGTCGATAAAATCTGCAGCGTGTTTCGTGCATGTCCGTTTTATCTCGTCCAACGGCTGGATCAGACTGTCAAAGTCAGGAAATGACAACATGATCAGTCTGCGTATCGCCAGAATGTTGGCAGCATCGAAATGGACGAGTAATGTGCCAAATGTCTGTAGCTGACGCTCCAGGCTGGACCAGTTAGGGTTCTGATGGCACAAGGGCTCTTTGCCAGTGAGGAGCGTCCTCCAGGTGTTCCCGACTCGCGGTTGGTGACTGTTCAGTAGGAATTGATTCCATGTCGAGCAGAGCTCATCATAGTAGAGGCCTGAATACCGATCACGAGTAGCGTCATGGCAAACCATGCAGATGGAAGCCAAGTTCAATTGGAAGATGTCACCTGCCATGTAGTCTGAGAACCTATCAGGGAAGCGCTTGGTAAGACCGCGACGGCGGAGGAAGAGTCCCTTCTCCCCTGCGATGATTAGCGTTTAGTTGCTCACAATCGTTCAACAGCGGACCGAAGTTAGACGATACTTGGTTGGACTTCCAGGACGCGTACATCAGTACGACTCTCATGGCATCCATCGCAGTAAGTTCGGACATCTCTAGAGGTTGGCCGACCATAACGCTTCCAATGCCTGAGAAGAGGGCGGTGTAGGGGTACTCTCTGACTGCAATTGCTTGTAAGTTCCTCACTACGAACTTGGTGGAGTGCATGATCGTCACCTTCCACTTTTCAGGATCATCAGCATCGAAGCCATTAAAAACCAGTCTCATACCCCAGTCTGTGTCTAACCCACCGTGTTCTCACAGATGTCGTCAGTAGACTCCGTAAATATTTTGGAGGCGTTTATGAATGGGAACTCATCGTCGCTTGGCGATAGAGAGCTGGGGTCCTCAACGTTATTCTTCCCCAGAATTATACTGGACCACGATTCGAACCAGAAGGCGAACTCGCAGTCCAGATTCGATCCGCATGGCGAGATCTGTGCCCTTTCATGTATTTGAAACTCTCCCAACAACCAGAGCAGCTTATCTGCTGGACTGACCCTTGTCTGATATCTGGAGTTGAGCATACCTGATGTGTGGAGTTGAGGGGGAACTCACTGTTGCATTGCATGCCTCGTTTGAAGAACCATGTTACCCTCATAGGGTCTTCTCCGAAAAGGTTGCTCCCGTCGAACCATCGTACCCATTTGAGGTTGTCATGCAGCTGATCGCTGAAATAGCCAAGTGTTTTGCATTGCTTAGCTTCGCTCCCCAGAAAGTCATCTGCCTCGATATCCACTGGATGCAGTACTGTTCTCGGCAGACTGAACACCAAAGTGAAGAAGACTATTACCAAAACCTCGACCAGTACGTGCCACTTGTGATGGGATTTGAATCTGAAGTGGGCTTTCAAAAGGCAACTTTGTCTTCGAAAATTGCTAGCAGTAACTTGTAACGTGGTAGCTCTCGGTCTCAGCATAGGACTGAAGCTCTCTACGGAGTCTGTGAGGATCAACGACGGGACTCGTTTGTCGGGCCGTCGATCCCAACGCGACTGAATGTAGCGCCTTCGCCAAGAAACAAGTCGTTCTGTTTTCGTTTTGTTGTAGTCGGAGTCGAGATGCCAGTCCGCCATCTCCACGTTCGTAGGCACCGCAGAGTTGGTGACGCTTGGCTTACCAGAAATGTCAGTCGCGGAAGAGTGTACAGCTGAGAGTACAGTTGAGGGTTCAGCTGAGGGTTCAGCTGAGGGTACAGCTGAGGGTACAGCTGAGGGTACAGCTGAGGGTCCAGCTGAGGGTCCAGCTGAGGGTCCAGCTGAGGGTCCAGCTGAGGGTCCAGCTGA
>NW_027178773.1:0-4420 GCF_019968985.1 Porospora cf. gigantea B | reverse complement strand
GACCCCGACCTCGACCCCTGCCGCGTCCTCGGCCGGCAGGGATGCGCTTCTGGCTCTCTGCATGTATCTGTGCGGTTTCCAGCGTTTGCGGAGATAACCGTACGTATTTCACAGTGTTGCCTCTGACAAACGACTCATCCAGCTTCCAGAACTTATCCCCGTCTGCTGATGTGACAATCACGGACCGCTGTATCAACCAGCTTCCTTAGTCTCACGAGATGCACGTTCATGAACCCGTCGCAGGAGGCTAGAATACCAGAGAGCGTCTCTCCGTTCTTCAGCTCTACGAGCACGGCTGTGTTGGTGGCTGCCTTCAGTAACCCTAGAGGGAGCACCATATTTGCGGATTTTACATCGGAGCTGCTGTGGTTTGTTGTCACATCAGTGTTGGCACGGTCACCTCCTGCCACTCTTTAGTACACCGTCAAATCGAAACCAAAATATACATTATCAGCATTTTCAATGAACCTCTTTCGTCTATGCGGGGACATGATCCACCTGCTAAGCATCCTGCTCCTGCTCTGGAAACTGCAGAAGTCAAAGAGCTGCGTGGGTGAGTGGCTGGACGCGCCCCTGATGCAGGCATTTCGTGCAAGATGCAGGAGATCTACCTGATCGTCTTTGGTGCCCGGTATTTGGACCTGTTCTGGAGCTTCGTATCGCTCTATAATACCGCCATGAAGGTCTTCTTCATCTCCTCGACGGCCTACCTGATTTTTCTCATGCGGCGTAAAACACCAAGTAAGGCAGCAATCTCCTCGACATGCAGTCTGCATGACCTACGATCGCAATGCAGACAAGTTTTCGTATCAATTGTACCTGCTGCCCCCTGCAGTGGTGCTGGCTTTAGCCACCACTGCTGAGTACACGTTCTCTGAAGTCCTCTGGACGTTCTCAATTTGGCTCGAGTCAGTCTCAATTCTTCCTCAGCTTGTCTTGCTCCAACAGCTCCGTGAGGTCGAGAACCTCACCAGCAATTACGTCGTCGCTATGGGCCTCTACAGATTCTTCTACATCCTTAACTGGGTCCATCGGTATACTGCCGAAGGCTACGTCAACTGGATTGGTTGGGTCGGAGGAGTCATCCAGACGGCGCTCTACCTGGACTTCTTCTACTATTTCGCAACGTCAAAATGGTACGGCCAGAAGCTGATATTGCCAATGGCACAAGCTGTGTAGCGTGAATTCACTCTTCAAACGCGGCGTTTGGCCTGATTAAAATATGCATGCGCCTGGCGACACATTAGCCAAGCAAGCCAACACTGGTCTTCATCGTTTGATTCATTCCTCTTCGTTGTGTGGTGGCTCCGGCGTTCTCACGACGGGACTGTCCTCATCCTGGCAGGTGTTCCGCACTGAAGAGTTCAGCGCGTAGAGGCTGCCAAGCAAGCCAACACTAGTCTCAATGGTTCGGCTGAATAAGAGCATGCTCATCAGATCCAGAATGTCCTTCCCACAGGCTTCCTCGTGTCCTACACTGTGAAGCGAACCGCTAGTCTGCTGGAAATCACTCATCTTCTTATCGTCCGGGCCAGGCTTCTTACTCTCCTGGTCAGCAGTGCCTCGATCAGACCTTTTACGATGGATTCTTAGGAACTTTGCGAGGTTGCTCCCCACCCTTTGCATAGATGCATCAAAATTAGTGGATTACGCAGAGAACAAGGCATGTGTCGTCATTCCTAAAATCATAGAGTTGCTAAATCACAATGTCAATACGCCTCTGAGTGCGGTGTATTCCTGCATGAGTTGATGAATCTCCCTGTCAGGGTCGGGTTCTTTCTTCGTCTGTTGTCGCATGAGACCCTGCAACCACGACTTCAATTCGTTCCGTCTAGGATCTTCCTTCTCCTGCTGTGCCAGAGCTGTTTCCAGATCAGACACCATCGCCTCCGTTTTCTTGAGCTCATCTCTGTGGAGGTTCAGAAGCCCTGTTTGATGAGCTAGCTCTCGCTCTGCTGGCCAGCTCCTCGGTTTCCCCACCTGGGTGCCTCGATCTCGCACCAAAGCTTGGGATCTCCAACTCGAATCACTCTCAAGCCTTACACAATTGTTGTCCACATGGAGCCGTCTGCTTCTGGCATCCACAACAGCACGAGCGCGTGTCAATTCTGTCAGTTCGTCTTCCAGTGCCTTCGTCCTCTGCCTCTCTCGAATTATCAAGTCTTCACTGTGCTCCAGTCTCACCAGTGCGTCTGTGTACTTCTGCAAGGGGACCGAATTAGTTGTATTGAGCCTCTTTGATTCCTCAGAGGTTTGCAGGGTTTGGCGAAGGGCGAGAACTTCGGAGGCCAGTTGGAATTTCTCAGCGCTGTGTCTAGTTCGAAACGAAATGATCTCCCACCGGTCAACCTCCTTCCTTGCAGCGTCCAGTGCTGCCCTCAGAAGCTCGGAATCTCGTTCAAGGTCCGTTCTAGATTGCTCGCGAATGTGCTGCTGCTGCCTGACTGACTGAACGAGCTGTTCGATGTCGCTCAACTGCAGATCTGAAACTTGAGAGGGCTCTAGCATGTCCACCAGGCCGTACAATAGATTAGCAAGCGGGTCCTGAGAGCCCTCTGATTCCAACAATGCTTGTGCGAGGCCCTGAAGAACAGCTACCTTCTCAATGTCGGAGGGACTGACAGAGTCTATTGGACCTATAATCTCGGTAGCTTCGTCTGGGGGCTCAGTGTCGGAGATCGGCTCTGCTGAGGAGTGAGTCCGATTTTGCTCGGTTTCAGAGCTGTCCGATTCCTGCTCGGCCTGGGTGGTGTCGGAACTATCCGACTCCAAGTTGTCGAAAACGAATTCCTCCTCCACGGCCAGCTCCTCTTCAAGCTCGTCTTGGTTAGGCAAGTCGAAGGATAGCCCTGACGGAGTGGGGTCTGGATAAGCTATTTCGGTCTCGACGTTAACGGAATCGAATTCATGTGACCGAGTCTCCTCTTCGGAAGGCACGACAGCGTCCTGTTCGGTGTCAGAGATGGCGTCCTGGAATAGGTCGCTAGACCATTGAGGCTCGCAGTTCTCTCTGAGAGCAGAGACGATTGCCATAACACTGTCAGTTCCTGGCTCGTCCGAAGATGCTGCCGCCACTACGCGGCGTTCGTCAGACTCTGTAGACGAGGGATCGGAGATGTCAAGGAGCATGTCGGATTCCCAGTCCTCATCGGACACTCTATCCTCCGCTCCACTCAGCTGGGTTAGTAGTCGCTGGAGCAGAGACCGTTCGCTGACATCGTCACTTTCACTGGACTGGCTTTCAGTCAGCTCTCCGAAGGTGCCGTAGTCATCATTGGATGGTTGAATGGCGCGAGGGCATTTGGGCTCAGATCGGACACGTTCCGCAAAATCAGCTCTGTCAAAGTCAAAGTCGCTCTTCATCAACGTCTTCAGTTTATCCAACCTTTCAGCATATCTCTCTGATGAGTTGTCTTCTTGGCGATCCACCCCGAAATGTGAACGAACGTCTGGACTTTCTGGTTGGGTTTGAGACAACAAAGACCTAGTCATACTCGACACTCCAGACCTGCCAATCCTCCCAATGTCGTAGCGAGAGTTGAGGACGATGGAAGTGCCTGGATTGGACTTGGGCTCTCCCATCATTTTGAAAAAGTTGCCGGTGGAAAATATGCATGTCTATTCGTATCTTTGCCGACTGTCACAAGGATGTACCTTCGTATCGCGCCGTCACATCTCTAAAATGTTTGCGCACATCCCAATCTTCCATCTTTAATTGGTCAACGACCTGTCAAAAAACCCAAAGCGAAATTGGCAATCTGTGATGCACCAACACCCTGAAGAGCCCCTGTTCCCTGTGGGTATGCCAATAATGGGTGTAGATGGGAACTACGGCATGATTCAAGCGGAAGTAGAGAAAACCCAACAGTTGGCTCTTGTGGAGATCCCGAGGCTTCGCGCGGACGTTCCACTCCGAGATTCCTTCTATTCCACCAAATCGAGGCGGGGGAGTGTGAACGCCCACGAACCCATCTCTGACTTCGAATCGGCGCTATCCCACATGTCCAGTGCCTCATTGATTGGGGATTCCTCTGATATCGACGATGACGACACTGATTCTGGTTCCACCAGCGAATCCCAGATTCTGGGCGAGGAGACGTACAATGAGTTTTCCAGAATCCTGGACGGTGTGAGAAAGATGGATTGGAAGTGGAGCCGAACCTCGTCTCCGGAAGGGTTTAGCACTCGCCTAATGATGTTGCGAGAAGGATCGTTCACTGAGGACGCACTCTTGAGGTTGCAGAGTGCATTCGAAGCCTTTGCCACAGGACTTTTGAAACACAATACCTCCATCGCGCGTGACATGAGCACAGACGCCTACGCACAGCAGCTCGTACGCCAGCATTTGGCGCGAGCAAACACCAAGGCGGGGGCGGGGGGGGGGGGGGGGGGGGGGGGGGGGGGGGGGGGGGGGGGGGGG
>NW_027178772.1:0-4432 GCF_019968985.1 Porospora cf. gigantea B | reverse complement strand
CTGGCATCGTGGACATCTCAGCGGCCAAAATTCGCCTTTTAGAGACAAAACGGCCTCGTTGAGGTACCCGACGTCAATGCTCCCCCCATCATTCTTTTTTGGACCGCTGTTCTCGACAGTCAACAAACACAACAGTTTTTCTCCTCTTCACTGTCACTGCTATCCTCTTCTTTGGTCTTCTTTTCTTTCGGCGCTGGCGTTTCCAACTGTCGCTGCTTGATTGGCGCCAAGACTTGCAGGCCCAGGCTCTCCAGCAATCCGCGCTGTACGCTCTGGGTGCGTATGCGACTTTGGTTGGCGCTGGAGATGAGACCAAGAAATGTAGGTCGGTCAGCAGCATTCCAGACCAGCATGCGGTTCAGAAGGTCTACGAACTGTTCATGTCTGCCTTGCAACTCGATAAGGCAGTCTTTTAAAATTGCAGGGCTTCTCCTAAGAGCCGTAGGCTCAGCTCTGGTTGCCAAAGCATAGAACATAGCTCCTAGACACCAGACGTCATTCTTGTATAAATTTGTTTGGGAGCGTATCCAGTCCCAGTCAGTACGACGGGTCCTAAGTATGTGGAGCAGCTCCGGAGACAGATTCGCTGGCATGTTCTGCGAACCGACCGCTGCTTGCACCAGACTTTGCTTCATCTCCTCTGGAGGCAGGAAGTCTCCCAACAGCAGCTGTGTGCCGTCGTCCGATACCAGCAGGTTGCTTGGCTTGATGTTTCCGTGATAGACTCCTCGATCCTCCAAAACCGCCAATGAGAAGACGATTGTCTCCAGATTGGCTAAGAGGAAGGAATCCGAGAACCAGGTGACATCTTTGATGTTTCCCATCTTCCGCAGAACCTCGTTTATCGGACCGTTTTTAAGAAGCAGACTCACGACAGCCAGCGAGTGCCGCGGCCCGAAATGAGGATGCACAGAGCTGACTGCGAAAGCCCCGACTGGCGGCATCAGACCAACCTCCACAAAGCTGCCGTCCCCAAAGAGACGCACCACTTCCCATACGCACTCGTGAATTTTCTTGAACTCGTGGATGAATGGCTCGAGGGACTGGGCGTCCCGACAGGCTTCAGAACTGCCGTGCAAGAGCTTTCCTGTAGGGGTGTATGCCGGCCCTGCAGTTAGGAGTTTGGCGACGAACCGCGGCTTCGCGGACTCCGCGCGTTTCACGAACATCAACCAGGGGGCATCAAGCCGATCCACGAACTGAGCCACCTCAAAGGCAGGTCCTCTCAACACAGTCATCTTTACCATGTCCAGTTGGTCCTTTTGATCCTGTAGCTCATCTCGCTTGCCAGAGACCTTCAGCTTTATGACATCAAGGTCGTCAATCAGGTCTTCAATGGCGTCTGTGTCGTCGGGATAAGGGTCGACGGACGCCTCGCTGTCAGAGGATTCTACCTCAGAGTCAGAAGAGCCTTTCGCTTGTAAGCTGATGAGTTTCTGTTGCAATTCGTTCTGCTGCCTTTCTATTTCCTGCAGTCCTTTGTCCAGCGTCTCCAGTTTTTCAACTACGTCAGCGATGGTCTCTTCGCTGGTGTCTTCTACAATCCAGGAAGCTCCGTGCAACGAAGAGCTTCGAAGCTGCCTGATGGGCACGACGCCCAGAAACCACTTCACTTCCTCGACGTCATCGATGTCTCCAGAGACCTCGGACATGTGCAGTGCGAAGCACACTGGGTTATGACAGCTATTTCACGCTTTCTTGTGGGATCTTACCACTACACAACGACGGACCTCTGAATCTCAGCCATCTTGTCACCGAGGGTCAGCGCGACTCCTTGACTACGGGTACGTATCCGAATATTTCCGCTGAGTTTCTTGTCCTCCAGCACTTCGATGGCCACGTTTGCCAGGGCGTCCTCCCCAAAGGAACTGCGCGAGTAGAGGTTGAACGCGTAGAAGTGAGATTGCTTTGACAGCTTGAACAAGGGGGAGCGTTGGAGGCCTTGCAGCGCTTTCTGCTCGTCGCCGCCACTCACAGCTTGTCGTCCAACCACGGTCATTTTCGTCTTGGTCATAAGGAGCCGCATGAATTCCCACACATCAGTGAGAGGAGTGTTGATGACGATTTTGTTCTCCCACTCGAACTCTTGCCACATCGTTCTGTAAGCCAGATCTGTAGTCCACGACAGTTCCACGGCGGTGAGCAGCTCGACCCTCAGCTCCCCTAAAGGCACCACTTCGCGTGACACACCCTTATGCTCAAAGGTCACGTGCCCAAAGATGACGCCAGAGTCTGATGCCTGTGCCTTAAGGCTGGCGAACACTGAAGCGGCCTCTCCAGCAGAAAGCGTGACTGGCTGCGGCCTGTCCACGACCTTCATATCCCGCTGCGTGGAAAACTCCAGCGTGACGTTTTGCAGCAGGCTGTTGGTGCGGTTGATCACGAGGAGCTCAAGAACGATGTCGAAATGGTGCACTTGCACGGCCGCTTCCACATAAACGGGGTCGTTGAGCCCAGTCAGCTGCTGCACAGTTTTAAGGCGCTGCAGGAACGATTTCGAATCGTCATTGAGTTTCCTGCGACCGAGGACCGCCACCTCCAGATCCGTCAGCGTATCTTCCTGAGAGAATAGTATCGACTGGCTGCCTGCTTGACACACCTGTCGGAAGGCGATCACGGAGTCAGGTCCTAGTCGAGAAGCCTCCGTTGCCTGGGCCTTGACCTCCCGGTCGGACGAGTCCTGAGACTCAAGGACAGCCGGCAGAATGTCGCGCTCTGAGGGAAACCACGTATCGCGAATCTGCACCGCCGCCGGCGTTTTGTTCTGTAGCGCCATTAAAGCCTTCACGCATTGGTTTACGCGAGCACAAACTGCGGGCGGCCCCCCTTTTTCCGGAGTGAGGACTCGAAGAACATTAGCGACGACCAAGAGAGCCTGTGGGGCAAGTTTCGCGTGTTTTAGGGCCAAGCGGGTGACGCTGAGGCAACACATAGAGGTCAGTAGGTGGTCCTTCTCAGTGCAAATCTTAGTTCTTAAGGACTCATCCACGCTGGGCTCCTCTGGAGCATCCGTCGTTTTCGTTCCATATGTGCCGTCCGCCAGGATGACCGTCTGCACCCCTGCATCGGCGACGGGCTTCGGCGTCTCCTTGGTCGTCAGAGGGAAAGGCTGCAGCGTGGCAACGACCCCTGCGACGTAAGCGGTGGCCGTAGATTCGTCGTCTGCGAACTCTCCTGCGATCCATGCACAGATGCGTTGGGCCCTTGCAGATTTTATAGACGTGAACACTGTCACGACGCTTCGCGCTACCTCCGCTGCGTTGTTTTCCTTGAGCAGACCTCTGAGTGCCAACGCACTCGCGGTTGCTACTGCGCAGTTGGAATCCTGAACGAGATCGTAAAAAAGTGGTAGTAACGAGGCGCAAGTGGTGGGGTAGTCAGACGCCACTCGCGCAAGGAGAGACAGCAAGTCCTGCTGGTAGACCCGGAAGCCCTCCAGCACGTGCGCCGATGCGCCGTTGGGAGGGGCGTTGAGCGCTTCCTTCTTCAACACACTGGACACGACCTCACAGTTCACGGGTGAAAGTATTAAACGGATGACCTCAAGTGCCTTTGTCCGGATTTCGAAGGATGGGCCTTGCAGGACACGCAAGACATCCACCGCGTAGTTCTCTAGTGTGAGCTCGTTACCAACAACCAGCTTCTTGAGTCTGTCTAGAATGATGACCTTCACGTTGTTGTCTGCCTGGGACGCCAACAGCTCTCCGAACGAAGAACAGGCCAGACGGATGGCATCGGGTGAATTCGAGTGCTCCGTCAGCAGAGAAGTGGCCGCGAACTTAACTGCAGGGCTGTTGGCGTGTTCAACAACCTTCAATAACAGGGTGAGCACTTCGGAAGAATCGAATGACGAATCATTGCCCAAGATGCGAATTAGATCCAATAGGACCAGCTGGTTCAGATCTCCGAGCTGTCCAATGTCTGATTGTATCTCCAACACGTACTCGATAGCCTTGGGGACGTCTGTCATTACTAAGGTGAGGAAGGCGTTCCGCCTCGTGGTGACGTCGGCCTCCATACCCAGCAGCTGGACGATCTCCTGCGACGCAGTGGGGAGAACATCGTGCCCAAAGGTCTGCACCACGAATAGCACGCACATGACAGCATTCCGTCGCACATAAGCGTGGTGATGGGACTGAGTGTCAGGTTGTCGCGGTACTCACCAAATTCTCTACGATAGGCTCGAGCAGCGGCTGGATAATGCTCAAGTACGGCATCCTCCTAAGAGTGCGTAGGGTCTTCCCGCGAACATACTCATTAGGGGACATGAGATCGTTACGGAGAGCATTGCATACAAGCAGCATCTCCTCCTTGAGTTCCCCATTTGCGTGGGTCTTGTCCACGATTTCCCAAAAAAGCTGCAGCAACTTCTTGACCTTGTGGTCCTCGCTGGTGACTGTGTAGCGTATGACATGCATCAGGTTCGCGGACA
>NW_027178771.1:0-4435 GCF_019968985.1 Porospora cf. gigantea B | reverse complement strand
CGTTAGGATAGTGCTTAGGAGAGGCCGACGCTGACACCTCTGTTGGTATATCATAAATTCGGCTAATTACATCTGTGGGTGCGCATCGTCAACCGATGCATGCACACCGACAGCACACAAAGGAAGCAGGAAGGAAACCGTCCACAGGGTCAGGCTCTCGTACATGTCCGAAATATCCGCGTCTGCAACGTAGGTGGGACCCTGCAATTGGGACATGGCCAGCTTCCGCACGAAGCGAGTAAAGACCAAAAAGACTACGAATGTGGCGGCGGCCAGGCTCATCCCAATTGCTACCGCGGTCAGTAGGGGTGTCTGGATCCGTAAGACCAGGATACATCCGACCACGAGACACGCAACGAGGAGAGCAGTTGCACCTGGCATCTCTGACGTCTCTACCAACTCCGTGTGAAGAAGTTGAAGTATGTTGGCTTCGTCGGTGGCCTTGGTGTGGGGACAACAGTAGACCACTCCACGAGAGTCGACTCTACGCTTGAGTGCGATGCTGGCTTCCGGAGTCAGTTTTCTATTACGGAGTTCTAGACACGGGGGACGAAACGCCCTCATGACTCTGAGCGGGTTCCAGCTGTTCAGCGGCAAAGGAGTTGTGGGCAGAAGGAATCCGGCCCGGCTCATCTCGCGTCCAGGGCGCGCTAGAACGTCGACAAGGTACTTCGAAGGCACTGCCGAGGGCAGTTTTCTTCTTGTCAAGCGTCGTTCTCTCCTTGGCTGAAAGGCGCTTGAGGTGGTATCGCAGGTCAATATCACAGGTGCCTGAGGAGGCGTAGCGGTTAGAATGCCGACAGGCAACGTTCTGAGAAGCCTCTGACTTCTATGCGGCGGTGGATGAGGGGAGCCCATAGATACATTCAGCGTGAGGAGAGTGCTTAGGAGAGGCCGACGCTGACACCTCTGTTGGTATATCATAAAGCCGTCGCCTCTCGCAAATGCATATATAATTGCTCTTGTACACATCTCAGATACTAAGCGGTGACAAAGAGGTTTCTGGGTAAATGACAAAACGACGGCTAGAGACAGGAGAAGCCCGAGACGGCATCAGGCTCATGTACCGCTTCACGCACTGACTTCTTAAGGTAACATGCGCTCTTCTTCAACCGAAAAGTGAAAGCAAAGCAATCATCAGCGGTATTGCAAGCCTGGGAGCACTCCAGTACGGTGGATGAGGGATGTCGGGAGCCGTCAGAGCTCTTAAGTCTGACGCCCACAAGCAGTCGTTCCTTGCACTTCCCGCCAAATAAGCACCTCGTAGAACCAGAGACGGATCTTTGACTCGTTCGACGTCCGCTGTCAGAGGACTTGAGATAGCACATTTCTTCATCGAAAGTGAAGAAGTTACATTTCGACTTCAGCTGGCACTGAGCTGCGCAAACCTCAACGCTGGCGGCTCGCGTCGCATCGACGTCGTGTCCGAAGTAGTCTTGCCGTTTCAACAGACATTTAGCCCCGAAGAGGCAACGTGCCTTACCAGAAAGGATGCCGGTACGAGGCTCCAACCGGCTGGCACCACTTACTAGCCTGCAGCCGCCGTTGCGCGAATTAAAGGAGAACCGGACGCATCCGGGTAGTTCCCGGCACGCCAGGGCACAACTGTAGGCGTCGGCAGCCACGGTTCGCTCCAGGTCGCCACCTCTGTACGTGTGTTCAGGTTGGAGACAGGCGCTTGGCAGGACAGAACCGGCGTAGGTAGTTGGGTGATAAGTGGTTGGATGAGGAAATGTTGTCGGAGAGATGGTGGGATACCACGTCGGATGGTAAGGGCTTGTTGTCGGAGAGATGGTGGGCCACTGATTGCATCTTACGTCTCCGGACACGCCATCATCCAACGAGTAGGACCCTCGCTTCGAGCTTAGTAGCAGGCAGAGCTGGCTGAATCTGGCAGAGTCGAAGCTGAAAAACCTACAATGGCGGTGCTTTTGGCAGGCTGCCTTGCACTTCGCCACCGAGGTGGTTAGCGACGAGGAGATGATCTCCCCTCTGTACATGGTGCCCACGTCCATGCAAGAATCCTCCAAATCGGCGCACTCACGGGTGCCCGAGATTGCATCGGCTGAGTAGGTTGCGAATACTCGAGTAGACTTCAGGTAACAAGTCTTCTCACTGGGAATGAAGGTGAAGAATTTGCAAGCAGCAGACCGGGCGCATTGTTCCGCGCACGCACTTGCCTGACTCAACCTAATGAAGCCAGCGGTACTGCCGTAGTAGAACGTTCCGTACTCAAGGCAATCAGACATGGGAGGCTCACCCACACAGTCGGCACGTGCGCTCACATACCCACTACGACTGGTCATATGGGGCATGTCAGCCTTCAAGAAGCACTGGCCTGATATGACGCGGAAGGAGATGGCGGAGCATTCTTGCCGCGACCGGCAGGCGTGGGCGCAGTCATATGGACTCTTCGCCTGCGTCACCTTGAGACTTGGCCCGTCAATGATGCTGTTCAGGTAGTAACAAGACTCGCCTGTAGGACAGTCAGGGCACCAATAGTCACGATCGGCGACCTGCAATCGTGGATCTTTCGTCAGGAAGCTAAAGTCATCCTCAGATCGGAAGTCGTGCGGTGCAGCTCGCAGGTCACTGGCATCACAAATCACAAGGACAAGCGCTAACGGAAGGTAGGAGGACAACATGAGAACTGATGTTTCGATAATAAACTCCACGCAAAACTTATGATCGGCCCCACAATGTACAATACGCGTATCTTAGCGAAATTCCACTTATCTCATACGTACATGGTTAAAAAACGTAGGCCACCAGATATCGTGTCATCCAGAACTGCGTCCTGACTTCCGTTTGGGTAGCGCTGTCGATGCGGTTACCAAGAACAAGGAGTTCAGCCGTATGTTGGCCTTTGGCCTGCGATCCCTAACGGGGCTGGTCTGTCCGCCCACTATGAGAGCCATGGACAACGCCATCGAGAGCATCAACCTAGGTATCACACCCTCTTTGGTGCAGTCCATCAACAATCCCGACGAGGAGGTCATCCGGTCGAGCGCCCTTGCCTTTTCCGGGCTCACAAATGCCCTACGGACCTGGGACGACGACGAGGTGTCCAAACGATTTGTCCGCGAGGGTGGAATGACTGCGATTATCTCCGGCTTGAAGCTCAGTCTCCAGGACATCAGTATCAAAGTCGACTTTGCTGAGAGTTTGCGTGAGTTGCAGAAATCGGGGGTTGAACTGCCGACGGCGGCCTTCAATGCCCTCCTGGGCGTCATCGACAAAGACAAACTGAAGCCAGAACCTGCTCTGATGATAGCCGAGCTGCTAGAGTCTCTGGGCCAACGCAAAGACGTTCGAAAGACTATGCAACCTGACGCCCCTGCGACCATTACGGAGTTTCTCATCCACGCGAAATACAAGGACCAGTCAGCTGCCTGGTCGAAAGTAGTGGCGCAGTTCCTCCGAATTGAGGGTCATATCGCGTCGGTTGAGCACGCAGGCGCCGTCATAGACGTGCTAGAACTGTACAGAACGGACTCGGCAGTGCAGAGCAGCGGGAGTGATTGCCTTGCTACGCTTGTTGGACCGGACGACCTGAAAAAGTGTCTCAGCGACATCAAGAGCTCTAACCAGAACGCCAGAAGCGGGGCTCTAGCCACGCTGGCGGCTATGTCGTACATTTCCCAGTATGCTCAAGCCATTGTTGAAGCGGGGGTGGTCCCAACACTGGTTAAAGCTATCGCTGAGTTTGGCCGAGAACTGCATCAGGAGCACGAGGGCAATCTGATCAAGGGCATCAAAGGGGCTGCGAGAATGATTGCCACCGTAACCAGAAACCCAAACAACCACAAGATTCTCCTCGAGACAGAGCCGACCTCGGCGGTCGTGGAGACGATGATGGCTTGTGAGGACGACGACCTGTTGGCTGTTTTGGCCTCGTCGTTGGTACCGCTCTTGTCTCTGAACTACAGTCAGCTACTCATTCTGAAGAGCTCCGGATGTCTCTCCTTGGTTATCAAGCAGCTCGCTTCCTCCAAATCAGCAGATGTCCGACAGGCCTGTGCGGGCGTCATTGAGGTATACTCTGGCATAGGGGAGGAGGCGGTAACCGAGTTAATCGAGGCGGACGTCGTGAAGACTTGTTTTGAGATACTTTCCGAGACCAAGTGTCCGTTGACAGCGGGTGCCTGTTGCGGTATACTACACAAATGCGTTGCATTCGACCACAAGACTGACAGGTACTTGCCATTTCTGCAGGTGGTCTCCAAGCTGATGGACTCCTTCTCTTCCGACGCCAGCGTGGCTGAAAAGTTTTCGGATTTGGCCAAGGGGTGGGCCAAATTGGAAGGTGTCAAGGACCACGACTGCGGTAGGCTGATTGACAGCTGTCTAACGCTGGCTTTTATCCACCAGGCATCCTCAACCGTGACCACCAACGTGGGGTGTGTACTTGCTGTTCTCGCGACTGAACGGGATG
>NW_027178770.1:0-29744 GCF_019968985.1 Porospora cf. gigantea B | reverse complement strand
CGTTGTCGAGGTTCATCCCGCCAGGCATGCCTGCACCTCCCATGCCTGGCATGCCTGCACCTCCCATGCCTGGCATGCCCGCACCACCCATGCCTGGCATACCCGCGCCTCCAAACAGACTAGCAATGTCAGGACGGGGTGCAGCCGCTGGAGCGGCTGCTGGAGTGGTAGTAGGGGGAGACGTGCTAGGAGCAGAAGCTGGCTTGCCTCCAACGGCGTGCATGATGCACGAGTCTTCGATCTTGAGACTGGTGAAGGTTTCCTCATCTTTCAGAATGCGACCTCGGTATATGATCTTAAGACCGTCTTTGGATGCCAGCCCTGTCTCCTGGGCTACGTGCTGTTTGCAGTCGACCACGCTGGCAGTCGAAGGAAGCTTCGCGCTTAGCTGCTTGCCTCCTGAGGTCTTGAAGGTGACGTCCACACTCGACATAATGAATTGCACGATTTTCGATGAATGAGTGCGATGAATGCGGGGGGAAGGCGGCTATCATTCGACCTGCTGGTAAACGGATTATCGACACCGTAATATTTTTCCAGCCAAAACGAGGCTTTGCGTAAAATGCTTCTCAACTACTCTCGAAGATGAGGTCTACTCCACGTGTGTCAAGCATCAGCTGTTTGATGAAGGTGACAAGGTTGCCATAGGAGTCTCGGGAGGCAAGGATTCATCGGTACTCGCAGAGATTCTATTTCGGATCAACGCTCGATACGAGATGGGGCTGGACTTGAAGCTTTTGGCCATCGACGAGGGGATTACAGGGTACCGAGACGATTCCCTAGAGGTTGTCAAACAAAATCAGAAGATGTACAGCCTGCCGTGAGCTCTGTGTGGGTGTGGCATTCAGGTTGCTGGTGCTCTCCTACAAAGATCTCTTTGGTTGGTCAATGGATGACATCGTAAATGCTGCAGGCCGGAAGAATAACTGTGGGTTGTAATCGGCAGCTGACACCAGGCACCTTTTGTGGCGTATTTCGACGTCAGGCTTTAGACAGAGGCTCAGTTCTACTAGGCGCCAATAAGCTGTGCACGGGCCACAATGCTGACGACTGCGCGGAAACGATCCTCATGAACCTTCAAAGAGGCGACACTGCTCGGCTCGGCCGTACGACTGACCTCATGACTGGTCGAAACGAGTCCAGCCTTCCTCGCTGCAAGCCGCTGACATACGTTTATGAGAAGGAGGTGGTGCTTTACGCTCACTTCAATCGCATCCCCTTCTTCTCGACTGAATGCTCTTACGCGCCCGGCGCCTACAGGGGAACGACCCGCTCACTCGTCAAAGACCTTGAGAGTGTAGATCCGCGAACCATACTTGGAATTATTCATTCCGGGGCTCACCTGGTGCCGGTGATGGAAGCAGGCCGCAGAACGCTGGGGAAGTGCAGCCGCTGCGGCTACATGACGTCAGGCGAAGTTTGCAAGGCGTGCATATTGTTGGAAGGGCTGCGCCAGGGTCGAGGTCAAGAGAGTGCGAGGAAGGGACTGTTAAGCAAGGCCTCTTGAGCTAATGTAACTACGTTGAGTTTATGATGCCGATGTTGGAAGGTTTAGAACGCGAATTCAAACATCTAGAATGTGAATTATTCAAAGTCCTCGAAATCGAACATCTCAGATTCCTCCACCATAAGGAGCCGCTCCTCGTTTTCCATCCGCTCCTTTTCCAACTGCTTGGTCTTCTGGTCAGGATCTTCCTCCTCCGCAACCTCGTAGGGCACCGACACTAGCGCCTCCTCGTGCAACTGCAGAACGAGTTGTACACGTTTAGTAAGCTCGCCAACAGCTCCAACGTTGTTCGCAGCAGATTTACACTGCAGGATTTGAGTTTCGTGATTGAGAGTTCCGTTGAAGATCCCGTCCGCAACGCCCTGACACACGACTCCTTCAGCTTCGCTTACGGACTCGAGGCCGAGTTTCTGCATCACTCTCGTCAGAGGGATCTTCTGATATGCCTTGTCAATGTTTTTGAGTCCCATTCTTAGTACGGCATGCCGAAGTCGAAGCACAAGCTTCAACGTGCCCTGTCGACGAAACGTCTCCTCGTGCAGCATTACCACCTTGCCGAACTCTTGTAGGTCTCCAACTCGTACAGCAAGCACCAAAGCTTCGTACTCGGACAACGACCCATCCTCGAAGAGAGTGCGAGATGGCTGACCTCCTGTCAAAAGCTCAAGAACGATGAGGAGGCGGATGGCTTTCCGAAGGAAGGCACCGCGATTATGGGTCTTCCGCAGAGCTAGCTTGATTTTCTGGATAGCATCATCATATTCCATTCTGAGAGCTTGAATCTCTCCTATTGTCAACAAGTATCGAGCGAAGGACGCCACATTTGTGGAATCCGAGGGAAACGACGCCAACAAAGCGAATTGCGTGGCCTCTTCATACGAACTGGTTAGCAGCAGTAACCTCAGTATGCAGTTTGCACTCGAGGCTTGCACCTCTGGCAGGCTATGGAGCTTACCCTTTTGGAAGGCTTGCATTAGACGTTGCTTTGCCATCTCTGGGCAACCCAACAACTCCAAGACTCGAAAGAAGTGCAATATGCCTCGAGCAATGATGGCATCTGTTTCCGGAGTTGCAAGTCGAAGCCCCTCAGTCAACAAGAGGTCTGCGAGGGGCCGCGCAAGCTCTAAGATTTGAGTATCGGTTTTCTGAATGCCCAAAGGATCATAGCGCTTGATTGCCCGGTCGGTGATGGCGATCACCGTATTGAGCAAAACCCAATAGGCGCAGAGACCTCCGTCGGCAGTGACTTTCCCGCGGCCTTCTTCTGGGAGTTCTAACAGAAACAGCGATTCTATTGCTTCCACAGGGCCGTACTTTTCCGCCATCTTTAATAGGGCAGGAAGCTCCACCGTGCGTCTGAGCGTGTACAGCTTGCGGAGGAGCTTTTGGCCGTGTTGTTGGGGATTTGCCAACCATTCCAGCGAGTCTTCTAGGATCTTTGCATAGGTCGGAGGCTCGTCGGTAGGCGTTTCCACAGGCGCAGTTGACTCAGTCATGCAATTTTGTCGATTTATCACACACACTTCTTGTGCACGATCCCAGCTCCGAACTCGTCATAGTCCTCTCTTGCGATCCACATGTCCTGGAAGCTCGAGAGAGACGCCAGAATGGACCCTCCAATCCAGACGGAATAATTTCTTTCAGGCGGAGCGATTACCTTAACCTTGCTGTTAGGCGGAGCGATTGATCGCAAGTCGTGTAGCAGACGAATATCGATATTCCGAAAGCAGGTAGATCCTCCTGAAAGGATTACGTTTTCCCACATCTCCCGACGAATGTCCAAGTCAGATGCCTGGATGGAGTTTCGAATCAGCCTGTGTATTCCGGGGTCTTCTCTTCCAAGCATGGAAGGCTCGAATAGGGCTTCAGGACATTTGAATCGCGCATGACCGACGTTGATGATAGCGCCATCAGGCAACTCGAAGGATGCGGTGTCTACTTTGGTGCTGTTGTTGAGCGTGTTGAAATCCTCCGCCAGGTAGCAAACAGTTTCCTTAATCTTCTTCACGGTCTCGACTTCAGCGGACGTCGTCAAGGTGAGTCCTTCCTCAGCCAGAAGCTTCTGAAGGTAGTTGGTGAGCTCTCTACCAGCAACATCCATTCGCCCCACAGCGTGTGGCAACGAGTACCCCTCAAATATCGGTACTGTATGCGTCACCCCATCACCGCTATCGCAGACGATGCCTGTGGTTCTTCCCGACGCATAAAGCGCCAGGACAGCCTGGATGCTGATGTAGAGGGCAGGTACGCCGAACTTCTCAAACATGACTTCGCACATCTTCTCGCGGTTTTGGCGGGGATTCCGCGGTGCTTCAGTGAGAAGTAACGCCCTCTCCTCAGGGTCGCATCGAAGCTCTGAGTCGTAAGTGTTTCGCCAAATCGCCTCCATTTCGGCCCAGTTTCGGACGATTCCATTTGCCAGAGGGTAATCCAACGTAAGCACGCCTCTCCTCGCCATGGCTTCTTCGCCCACATACATGTCACGTGTCTCCGTGCCAACCATGACGTTACGGTGCTTAGGACGTCCCACCACGGAGAGAAACACTGATGCGGGAGCATCATCTCCAGCATATCCCGCCTTCATGAGGCCCGAGCCATTGTCGAGAACTACGGCGCTCTTCTGGTCTTGCATTCGGCTTAAATATGAAATTCAGGGGTGCGAAACGTAGCTGAGTGCCGCTGGTACCATCGATCGTATGCAGCACATTCTGGGCGTCTGTGTGAATCAGCGGTCCATATGACTGGGGGAAAAGTAAATTGGAAATGACACGTATCTCCCAGATCGCTCTGTAAACTCCAAAAAGCCTTCACACCTAATCCTCATCTCGCGTCTCTTGGCCATTGTGGGTTGCTTATCTGGGGGGGCCATGCCCCTGCTGGTTTCTGGACGCCAATATAGGAATATCCATTATCCATGATTACTATTCCCACCGAACAGTCCAAAGTTCCGGACCCTGATGCAGTCCCTGAAGCCGTTCCGGACCCTGATGCTGTCCCTGATGCGGACCCTGATGCGGACTCGGATGCTGATGATGTAATCCCTGATGCGGATGTAATCCCTGATGCTGACCAGAAAAGCCGTGAGGGCACCCAGACGAGCCCACGCAGACATCACGACGAAAGTTCCTACTTTCACTGTGAGCCTCGGTCCACACGACACAATTCCTGTGGTGGATGTCGAGTCCCTTCCATTCAGGGACGTGTCGTCGAGTTGTGGCAACTTCTCTTCCTGTGTTGACTGCGGAGACCATCGCACGTCGAACTGCCAGTGGTGCGAGGCCAGCCAGCTCTGCCTGCCCTACCCTCTAGATGGGACGAAATCTTGCCCCTCCAACCAGCTAGTGGCCTTCGTGGACGGTGGCCAGTGTCCGACGCCCCAGGGAGACTTCTGGACGCAGATGATGTGGTTTTGGCTGCCGATTGGGATAGCGTCGCTGGGTCTCGTGACGTGCGTCGTGATCATGTGTAAGATTTGGTGGCGTTCGTCATCCAGTCCGTGCAATGAGCGAGCATCGTCACCGGACTGCTCGAAGAACTGTTGTCATGGTGCAACCTGTACGCCGTGAGCGGCTTGGCGCTGGGAGCGAGGACTACCCTCCCTTCAATCGAGTGGTGGTTTCACCCCCATCCATTATTATCCCCGCGGATCCAACTCACGCTCACTACCAGAGTGCCTATGTTGATGCTGAAATTGCTCGTCTGACATTGGAGTTGGAGGATAGCAAGAAACAAAACAGGGCTCTCCGGGATCAGCTCCTCGACGTGGAACGTCAAGCTTGAGTCATGTTTCCTTAAGGCGTAATCTGCACGCCACATTCATGCTCAGCATCTCCTGAAACAGCAGTTTACAGGCATATGGCAGCTGAATCACAGTTACGTTAGACTCGGACTTGCAGAACTGACACCAGTTTGGGCTAACCAGAAGACCGCACGTGGCGCAAACGTAGGCTTTGAACGCGTCGCTAGAGAGCATTAGCCGTTCAATCAGCAGATTCGCAGCTCCGTAGGCCACCAAACAATCACGTTCCATCTCCCCGAGTCGCAGACCACCCATCTTAGCTCGACCTTCTGTCGGTTGACGTGTGAGCATTTGGCGAGGTCCTCGGCCACGCGCATGAATCTTATCCTGAACCATGTGTTTGAGCTTCTGATAGTAGATAGGGCCGGTGAAGATATATGTCTGGAGGGCTTGCCCGGTGATGCCGGATGTGAGGTACTCCTTTCCGCTGTAGTGGAAGCCATTTGCAGTCAAGATACCTTCGATCTCGTGGAGTGGCGTACCTCCAAAGGCCGTTCCGTACTTAACCTTTCCATCCAACAGAGCACTTTTACCCCCAAGCAGCTCCAGCATCTTTCCAATTGTCATCCGACTTGGGAAACCATGCGGATTCATAATCAGGTCGGGGGTCCAGCCCGATTCTGTGAATGGCATGTCTTCCGGCTCAACAATGAACCCCACCACGCCTTTCTGTCCGTGGCGAGAACTAAATTTGTCCCCGTACTCGGGCTTCCGGACCTGCCGGAAGCAGCACTTATAGACACGGTTGCCTTCGTGGTTTTCAGCGACAACGATTTTGTCGATGAAAGCGGGAACAGGTGCCTTGTATCGTACAGTGTCAGGTCTGTAGCTTGAGTCCACACTCCGCTGGTCAACCAATGCGTCTTTCGTGATGACGGGGACGTGCTTGTTGATGTAGACCTGATCCTCGCTCACCAATGCACCTACACGTCCAACACCATCGTCGTCTAGGCATGCGAATCTGGTGTTTACAGCGCGGGATTTTGACTTTCCTTGGCCTGTTCCATCAGGTGGGGGAAGCACCATGTCCTGAGCTCCATTGGGGTAGCGTTTCAACTCAGTGCTTTGACGCTTGAGGACATAACACCGTCCGAAGCCACGGTCGATTGACCCTCGATTCATGCAAATAGCATCCTCGATGTCGTAACCACTGTAGCTCATTACCGCCACGCTGCAGTTGTGGCCGGCGGGAAGCTCCCACCACTTGATGAACTCCAGCGTCCGGGTTTGGACTAGTGGTCGTTGCGGATACACCAGAAGATACATGACCGAGTCTGTGCGGTTGAACTGGTTGTATGCAATCGCTCCCATTGCTTGCTTGCCCATGGCGCACTGGTAGGTGTTCCGAGGTGACTGGTTGTGGTTGGGGTAGGGGATAAGTCCCGCTACAACTCCCATCATTGTCAAGGGGTCTATCTCGAGATGTGTGGTATCCGGTGTGATATTCTCCTCGCGAATAGCAATCAGACAGCTGTTTTCTTCGTTTACATCGATCCACTCCAAGACTGCTGTCCGTAGCAGATCCATGAAGTCGATTTCCGACTCAGCCAGTTTTTGCATGTGCTGGTTAGTTAAGCGACTCTGTCCATCCTCCACGATGATCAATGGACGTGACAGACGACCACCATCGCTGGCAATGTATATTGCTCTATGAAGGGGGTTCTCGAAGATCGATACGAACTGGCCGATTTTGCTCATACGCCTGAGGCGTCGGAAAGAGCGCATCAGATATGCGGGGCCCCGGTGTACGCCTAAAACGAGGCCGTTCAGGAAAACGATACAAGTGCCGGGATCATGGAGTTCTTCACCGCTGATAGCAGTAGCGGCCTCCACCCCCAACGCGTAGGCGATTCTGACGAGCGGAGTGTCGTCCTCGTCATTGGTTACGTGAGTCATCAGAGACAGGTTTTTGACCAAGCCGCAGGCTTCGCCTTCGGGGGTATCACAGGGACAGAGTAATCCCCACTGTGAAGGTTGTAGCCATCGGGGTCCTGCGCATTTCAGCCCTTTGTCGACGTTGCTGTTCAGACGAGTCATCATACCTAGGGTAGCGATGTACGACAGCCGGTTCAGGACTTGGCTAACCCCACTGCGTTCGATCTTGAATCGCTTGATATTCCAATTGCCGGTGCTTAGGGCAGTTTGGAATCCCTTAGTGAGAATGTCGGTGGAGAGATTCCGACAGCAATCAGGGTATTGTGAAGGATCGTTCTTGGACGCTGTGTCAGAAATCCCGTAGGCCCCTACATTGCACCCATTTCGTAAGCATTTGGTCTGCCATCTTTTGTGTCTGCGTACAGAACCGCTTGAACAAATCTTCGAAAAGTAGTGATACCATTTGACCAGCCAGTTCAAGCCTTTTGTTGCCGTAGTAGTCCTTGTCATCCAGATGCGTCGGATCTACGGAAGCGTCGATTGCACGCCGTGCCATCAGCGCCAGGAATCGAACTTTCGGCGCCATTTGGTTGCCAGCGGTGTCTGGGATGTGACTCAGTAGAATCCGATGAAGGAAATCCATAGACTCGTCCAAATTGGTATCTTCCGCCTTTGTAGCGGCCTTCTGAGCCTTGAAAAACCTTGGACGCATCTTTTTCCCAAGAAATACTAGTGCTGCTTTCTGGGTGAAGATCTCCTCAGTGATGCAGTCCTCAATACTGAGGACTAGAGCGTGTGTGTACGCTTCATCCCATCCGATCAACTGGAAAATCTCCTGATCGGAAATGACGCCCATGGCTTTAAGCGCGACCACAAAAGGGACGTCGTCGCTGAAGGAGTTGTGTCGTAGGTAAAGCTTGTTGTTGCGATACACAACCAATGTTCGGCTTTTGGATTCAGCTGATGCTGAGGTTACGGATGCTATGAAGAAGCCCTTCGCATCCTTCTCCACAATGATTCGGTTCTTGCTCAGCTGCTCTTGCATGAGAATCACCTTTTCCGTGCCCTTCACCACGAAGTAGCCGCCTGGGTCTTTGGTGCACTCTCCTAATCTACGAAGCCGTTCGTCGCTTTTGCCATGGAGGACGCAGGCGCAGGATTTCAGCATCACAGGCAGTCGTCCGATTTCAACATTCCGTCGCCGAACTATACTGTTTCCTCTTAGAAACTCGATGTCGACGAGCACAGGTGCATTGTACGTGATGTCCCTATGCCTGCACATCATGGGGGTCAGACTCTGAGTCACACAGTTTGCCTCAATGTGCGGGGTGCCAAGACGAACATCCAGAAACTCAATGAAGAACGTCCGCTCGACCTCGCTGCGGATAACACGGTTGGAAGGGGCTCTAATGATCTGTTTCATCTCATGCTTGACGAAATAATCGAATGAGTCGATGTGTTGCTTGACGAGACCCTTACTCTTCAAGTAGGCGGGCAGCAGCTTCCATTTGTCCTCGACAGACCCCACGCTCTTATGGAGATCCATTGCAATTGGAGGTTTTTCACTTGTTTCATAGCACATCACTGCAAGGGAGTCTGATTTGTGAGCTTCTTGAATCCTGTGGTTAAGAGGCTGTCGCCTTCAGCTGCCGCTTCAGCAGGTTCCTCTGCCGCTTCAGCAGGTTCCTCTGCCGCTTCAGCAGGTTCCTCTGCTGCCTCAGCTGGCGCTTCCTCTGATGCCTCAGCTGGCGCTTCCTCCGATGCAGCTGCTTCCTCCTCTGGCAATTTCTCCTCCTCTGGCAATTGTCCCTCCCCATTCGCTTCTCCGTTGGGCGCAGGGTTCTCGGCTTCCGCTTGTCCCTCTGGTGTCGCTGCCATCTCTCCCTCAGGTTTCTCTGCTGCGACAAGAGGCGGAGGCGGCAAGCAGTCCACGTCCCCATCCGCTGCTCCTTTTTTCTTGTAGACCACCCTGCCGTCGGGTCCCTTCAGGGGCTTCCCGTCGGGGCCTAGAATGGGCTCCTGACTCTCAAGTCCAGGCTTGAGCTTGGGCTTGTCGGCGACAGCTATTGGGCCGAGGGGTGCGCACTCCTCAATCTTTTGCTGTTTCTCCAGATGATCAGCTTCTTCCACTATCGCCTTCTGCGCCTTTTCGGCAGCCTTCTCGGGTTCGGAGTTGGTGCAGGGAGAGTCCGGATCCGTTAGAGCATCACGCTTCGCGGCTTTGTTCTTGCTGTTGGCGACGGACTCTTCAATGTTGGAGTTCTCCGCTTCCTCTTCCTCCTTGAGCTTTTCCTGTATCTTCGCCTCAGCATTGGCTCACCTCCCCTTCCATAGCCTCTTTCTCAACGTCCTCGCGTTCTTTGGAGAGGGCTTCACCCAGTGCAATTGATTCCCCGGACAAGTCGCTAACCTGGTCCTCCAGATTCTGCTTTTCTGCGGAAATCTCCTTCGACTCGGCCTTTGTCTTTTCTTGCATCTCCTTCTCATCGTGTCTGTCTAATTAATCTTCCCTGTGGGTCCCACCTTTTTCTTCCATCATATGCAGCTTGTGGGTGACATCGGCCTTCTCTTTCTCAGCACGAGATTTCTCTGCTTGTGCATCTTTCAATTCCATGTCCATTATGTGCTTCTTTTCCTCGGATTCAGAGTTAATTCTGTTCTGCAAGGCCAGCTCTGGGTGGAGTGCAATCTGGCCTCTCACCATGCGACACGGCCGCAGAATGTTTCTCTTTGAGGGAGTCCCTGGCTGCTTCAGAGAAGGTATTGTCTGAGTGGCTGCCGGTGTCTGTCGTCGCTGGGCTCGGCGCTGGCGCCGTCGGCAATTTAGCTTGTCCAATCGGAATGATCACTTTGCTTGGATCACGTAATCGCAGTGCGTTGGCTGAAACACACAGCAGAGTTACCTTCCAAATCATCGGTGATAACAATTATTTCCTCCGGCAAATATTCTCCATCTCAGAGATGGACTTCGTTAAAAAGTCCGTGACATCGCTACACAAAGGACAACAGGGCAAAGTCTTTGTACTAGTAGACATGAGGATACAAATATTGATAGGGTGCCAGAAGAATTCGCATGCGATTTGTAAGCTGTGTTTCCAGCTTTCTATTTGTGTTCTCCGCAGGGGACGCCCTCTCGCTTTGGGAAAACTCGGCGTCAGCCCTCCAGAATGTTGAAACGGATTCGGAGTCCTCCGCTGCGTCGGTCTTGCAGACAGGTCCCGAGGAGAGTAATCATGTGAAAGATGAAAAGAAGGGCCATGACGCGAAGGGAAAAGGTGACAAGGATGTAACGAAGGACAGGGACAAGCACAAGACACAGGAGAACGATTTGAAGAAAAACAAGGGTGACAAGGCCAAAGGCACAAGGGCACGAATGGCACGAATGGCACGAATGGCACGAAGGGCACGAAGGGCGAGAAGGACAAGAAAAATGGCGAGAAGGACAAGAAAAATGGCGAGAAGGACAAGAAAAATGGCGAGAAGGATAACAAGAAAAATGGCGAGAAGGATAACAAGAAGGGCAAGGCGCCAGTTGCGGTGGCAGTTTCCAACGGCCAAACAGAGAAAAAGACTGACAAGCAGAAAAAACCCAAAAGCAAGAAGAAGTTCACTGTAGCCGAGAAACCCGAAGGGCAGCGATTGGACTCCAATCTAGAAAGTGCTGCGACCTACAGATCAAAGGTCGAGCATTTAATCAAAGACAACGCGGAGAATCCCAAGTTCGACGAGAAGGAGAAAAAGCTGCTGCTTAGGGTTCTGGAAGCCAACCAAAAAGTGGCACACGCTAAGGATGTCAACCTCGCCGTAGTTGAAGTGGCCCCTATTCTGAAGATGCTGAGTGACAAGTTGACAGCGGTAATCAGCGCCTGGACCGAGAACCGAGATCTCACTGGCAAGATGCTCACATACCTCGAGATCATCACTGCTGAGACAAAGATGATCACCGCCCTTTTCGGCGACGACACCATGATTATCGATCCTCAAGCGAGTCCCGAAAGGTTGAAGGACCCGTCCAAGCAGGCTGTAGCGCCCGTACCACAGAAGACTGACGCCACAGGGGAGACTGATGAGGAGAAGAAGCTCAAAGAAGGCGAGGACACCAAGGACAAGGAAGAAGAAGCCAAGCTCAAGGAGAAGGCCAACGCAGCTCTCGGCAAACCTGCAAATCCGCAGTGATGTGGAGTATCAATGCCAACAACTCAGTGTCACCGTAAAAGGGCGATTATACATGCAGTTGGACTTCTCATCAGACTCTGAGTCCGATTCCGGCAGCTCTGACTGTGAGCAGACGCCAAGCAGGTTAGTGCAGCGTCTGAAGGATTTCTTTGCTGCTGTGGGAGAGGCTGGTGACGCCACCTGCACGCCCATTGACACGGGCCTTCGTCAGCTCGGAGAGGATGAGGAAGGCGAAGTTGAAGCGGCCCCAGGAACTAACCAGTGCGTGCAACTAGTTTTTGGAGTGGGTGTGTTCGACACCGGTGTTGAGCCGTCTGAGGAAGATGTTCAACGACTCGGCCTGGTCGAAGTTGAGGCTCCGAAGTCCCACAGTACAGAGGTATAAAGAACCATTTTGGTGTATGGGAAACGTAGACTCGTGCTGCACAACGGAAATGCCTTCAAGGCGGAAGCAGGTAGAGGCTGCAGAGGAGTATGAGAGCCCTGATGTCGTCTCAAGCGTGAGTTCTGGGGAGAGAATGCACACAGAACGATGTTGAGGTATTTAAGCACCGGTTGGAGGACGAAATTGGGGTGCTCCTGCTCCTCTCCGACGGCACTCGCCTATCGTGCACGATGCAGCTCAATGTTGCCGACCAAACACTCAGTATGTTCTGCGAGGCCAATGTTCGAGTCGTCCAACTGTCAGAGATCTTCAAAATTCTCAGTCATCGGGATCAATTGCGTCGGATAGAAACACGAGCGGCAATTTCAGAGGATCCAAACTGCGCAGCAGTGCAGTTGACATCTGGATATTGCATTCCCATCCGGTTTGATTCAACCCATGAGAAGCAGTGTTTCGTGGAGTTGCTGTCGTCACACCGTCTCATATAAATCGTTACATCGCTAGGACATATGAACCGCCGCTCGTTCTTACAATAGCTCCTGTGCTCTCCATTTCTCTCAGTACTGGATCCACCTCGGATCTGATTCCACTGCTTCGCCCCTCGTCTAGGGAAGGCCGCTCGTGTCTCTCAAGGAAACCGTTCAGGGCAGTCAACAGAGGATCCCTCGCTTGCCCTGTGGGGAGGTCCTTCAGAATCTCCTTCAGTCCCTTCTCCAGCAACTCCCTTCTTATTTTAGCAGCATCGCTGATGCCGGTGTGCAGTTGATCGAAGTCAATCCGTCCAGTTACGGGGTCGACGATTGAGGAGTAGGTAGAGGCTTTGATGAGTCTGACGGCCTCATCTACATGGTCTACCGTCACCAGGGACTGCAGTCGCATACGGGCCTGAGCCTCAGCAATCCGAATGATAGACTCCAGCTGGCGAGGCGTCGCGGTCAACGACCGCCCAACTGAGTCCACCCCTTGCAGCCGCAACTCCCTGTAGTGTTCCAGCAGACGCTGGGAAGCCTCCGTTCCCAATCTAGGATGCACGAATGCTTTAGCGTATGAGATGTATTGAGTCAAAAACTCCTTCGTAACCGGAGAGAAGGAGAGCGTTGAGCCCTCAGTGCTGTACAAGGCGCAGAGGTGTCGTGCCAGGCTTCGGTCTTTCTCGGGTTCGCATGTGTCCAGGATCAGATATATGAGATCGAATCTGGAAAGCAGAGTCGGAGGAAGGTTAATATTTTCCACAACACTCTTTTTGGTGTCGTAACGAGATCCAATAGGATTGGCGCTGGCCAGTATCGCGGTCCGGGCGTTGAGGGAGCAGACAAGGCCTGCTTTGGCAATGGAGACCGTTTGTTGTTCCATCACCTCGTGGAGGATTATCCTAGAAGACTCATCAAGCTTGTCAAACTCGTCAATGCAGCAGATTCCCCGGTCAGACAGCACGACAGCGCCCGACTCCAAGACGAATTCCTTTGTATCCATATCTCTCGTGACTGATGCAGTGAGGCCCGCCGCGCTGGTCCCTCGACCACATGTATAGATGCCTCGAGGAGCAAGCTTATGACTGTAGGTCAACAGTTGGCTTTTAGCTGTAGAGGGATCGCCACAAAGCAGGATGTGTACGTCTCCACGGCCTTTCTTAGCACCCATGACCTTTGAGGTGCCGCCAAAGAGCTGGCACAGCAAGCCTTTCTTCACATCGTCATGCTCCCAGATATTCGGTGCGAGCGCTTGAACGAGTTGAGAGTACACGTCTCGTTGTCGGCTGAACGTGAGGAATTCCTCTATCGTTTCGGCAGGAAATGGGTGTTCCGCCGGCGGGGATGGCACGCAGTTCGGAGGCGCCACCTCGGCCACAAGGTCGACATGTGAAGCGTGCTCCGAGCTGGTGGACTTGAACGTAACGTGGCACGCATCAACAAAGGTGCGAAAGACAGATTTGACAGTGCGTTGCCGAGTACTGGTACGTAGAGAGGAGGCTCGGAGTACCCCCGTGACCTCTATCCGATCACCTGGCTTCGCCACGTCTATGAGGTCATCGTAGACGTAGACCTGTACACTTTTCGGAGCTTCGCCCTCCGGAATTGCGTCGGGTGGCTCCTGGAGCTTCAGAAGCTGCTTTGAACCAAAGACGCATAAGTCATGTTGCAAAGCCATTGAATGGTTCTTATGACAGGAAGGGCAGCTGTTAGGCTCCTGAATGCGGTTCGTCATCCACACTCACCGTTATCTCTCCCTCGATGAGTTGAACTGTAGTTAGGAAGTCGCAACGCACGCTTTCCTGGTTGCGAACTACGGTGTTCTGGCAGGTGAATGCAGCGATTTGCATGTCGGGAAGCACCGAAGAAACTCGAATGACCACACCGCCAACGGCAACCAATGTCTCGAGTTCGTTAGGGTTGAGTGAGCGCAGAGGCTGAGGCGTTGGGTGGTTGTACAGCGCGACACGTACAAACGAATCAGATTCACCCTCTATCTCCTCATGAAGGAGGTCCGTCACCACTTCGTCCATGAAAACCAAGGAGTCTGCGGGGAAGGTAAGGGCATAGTTCAGAAGAGTGTTGTCAAACGCAGCGACGTCTGACAAGCTCACGGCCAGCGACAGCAGCTGTTGGTACTGGCTTCCGTACAGTAATTTCCGCAAGTTCAGAAGATATTTCCCGTCAGTGAAGTTGTCAGTATCAGAATCGGTAAAAGTCGTCACAAACGCTCGGAACGACATCTTAATTGCCAACTCATCGCCTTCCTCTGCAGGTGCCCACTCACCCCTAGCATTACGTCCGACATCTCCAAGGTCGCCGCGAATACGAAAAGCTTCACGAGTTTGAGGTGCTCTAGTCGAACCCTCTGGCTGTGTTGGAGCCGCCATTAATAGAATTAGAATTATGCAAGTCACGCAGGAGGATTTTTTTTCAACCGCAGCATAAGTTCGGCACGAGAAAGATCCTCGCTCTCAGCGGACGACTCGCTCTCGCTGGGGACGTCTTTGACTATGGTACGCCCTGCTATTCGGCTCTTCTCTTTTCTCTTAGTTTCCTTGTTCTCAGCGTCAGCAACGTTTCCCATGCCAGCACGGCTTCGCTTGATCTCCTTCTTTGCCTTCGCCATCATCTCTGGATTTTCCATGGGCTTCCCTAAGGAATCAACGCACTACCGCCACTGGATATTTCAGTCACCCGAACACCTCGTTGCCATAAGAGAGCAGGCGCGTGCTGAAGCACAGCTGGAGGCGCTCGGAGCTACGTTGGATGCGGATCTGGAGCGTTTGTGTGTCCAATTCTGTGGTCAGGGGCTCCTTGACATATGCAGGGAGAAGAACATGTCATATGCCATTACAAGTTCAGCTGTCGCTTTTTACTCTAGGTTCTTCTTGAAGCGTTCCGCGATTCTATATGACCCAAGAAAGGTACTGTTCACGTGCATCCTGTTGGCAGCGAAGTCTCAAGATCCATCGCTGCCCCTTCGCATGAAATCTTTGCTGGCCGGAGTGAACGGGGGAGTGTCTATCAAAGAGATATGCCACCTCGAGATTCCACTTCTGGATGCGTTGGAGTGAGGTGGAGCCCAATTCTCATTCAGCTTCCATCTATTCGTTCTGGACACCAGAACGCCCATGCAGAACCTCTGCAATGAGTGGTTCCGACAAGCCAAGGTGGGTTTTTGGTTGAGTTTCGATCCAGTCAGGCCTTTCTGGTGATGATGTCAAGAAAGTCAATGAGCAGTTCGGAAAACTGACACAAGCTGCTGAGCAGTTGGCCCTACAGCTCCACATGACCGACATCCACTTCCTCTTTACGCCTACACAAGTCGCTCTAGCGGTTTTCCTACACGTCTTCGCTGACTTCGTGTCGAGTGAAGAAGACTTCTACCAGATCATTTTTAGAAGCGGTAGGGAAGTTGGCTCTGTACCACAGATCTTGCTTGCGTGCCCAAGATCAGAGAAGCAGTTCACAGGGCCAGTGTTCTCCTGGTAGACTTCACGTTCAGGGATAAAGCCGCAGAGGGAGAGAAAGCCACCAAAGCAGTGAAGGCCGTCAACGGATTACATCGCAAACTACGAAAGAAACGAAAGTTAGCGGAAGAGGAGACTCCTGTACCAAAACGGCAGAAGGTAGAGGGGGACGTCAAGGTGAAGCTGGAGCCGGAGGTGAAGGAGGAGAAGTCCTTAGATGAACACAATGCATGACGCATTTGGCGCAAATGTTTTCCGTGAGCAGATTATCCTTCGTGATTTGCTGGGCAACGGCTGCTCCCTCAGGCCACCGTCTGCTGGATTCGACGAGCTGGAAGGAGAGAGCCTTTCGCGCATTCGACTTGACAAAGATTTATGACCACTTGCAAGGTACCGTGTGTGGGTGTCCGGCAGTGGATACCCTTTGTATAATTTCTGCTTGTGAGACGGAGGGGGCGTTGTAAGCAGTACAGCCCTGCGCGGAATCCTTGGCGAAAGTGGCAGCCACAGGGATTGGAGCCACGGCAGGCGGGGTGATTGGCAGTGTTCTTGGAAGAATGACGAGATCATCACTGACGCGTTGCACCGTGAGGAGGTCAAACAAGAAACGACTGGCGAACCTTGCACAGGAAGAGGCTTCAGTCCAAATGGACCGGGTCCTGGAGAGCTTCTCTACATTTGAGGGGGCTGATCTACGGCAGTTCCTGTCGCTAAACACTATTGACAGCGATACGGAAACCCTTGTTTGAGGGCTAAGATTGTGGTTTGACGTGACATGACTCATGCATATAGTTTATTTCTTCATTTGATGATGCAGACGACGCCTAGAACGTACGTCTCTTTCACAACGGGTGACGACTTAACATATCAAGAAACAATGGTTGGGACCGAGCCTTCCTTCTTTCAAAATGTGGATGACCACTTTAGCTTCGCTGGTTTTGAACAGGGAGGCACTAAGAAGTCTACAGGATGCCTGTCGGGTTGCCGCCAGAAAAATGAGCCCGTGGCCTACTATGTGGACTGTGATCCCAACGACCTTGTGATTCGTGAGGTTGAGGACTTCGATGAGACGATGTCAATGGCTTCAGGCGGATACTCGGTCTATGAGCATACTGAGAACGGGGTGACGCGTGGTACTGCACATGAAGACGTCTATCACCCATCCTGTGTTTCCACTCTCACTCCCAAGCGTACTTCGAAGGCGGTGCCTGTGGCTTCTGACTCGAGGACGGAGTCGATGCAGTGTACTGCCTCCATGCGAGCTGGAAGTAGACAGCGAGGCCAAACGGTTAATAGCTCTGTGGTTCAGCCCTTGATGGTCCCAAGCACGAATACCAAAGGATCCAGATGCCAAACAACGTAAGACCACCGGAGATCCCTTAACGCAGTCGAGCTGCTCGTAGCATTCGCACCAAGCAAACCGCCTCCCGCTCCCCCACCACGACCTCTCAGTCGTTGATGCCTTCCCGCAAAGTTCAGAGTAAATCCGTTCCGGCTCGTGGTCGATTTGGATGGTGCTGCACGCCAAAACGTCGAATGTCTGCTTCTGCTGAAAGCGGAGAAAAGACTCCTGTTCGTTTGTCGGTGCAGCCGGAGCCTTCCAGCGACTACCCTGTGACCTACCCGCAGCAGTCTGGGCTGGACAGGCCAGGGGCGTTGTACAGTTCTCGTCTTGAAGCCAACTCCTATCGGGAGCGAGATGCCCAGTATTCAACCATTGCCGGCTCCGGTGTCTATGCTGGTATCCAAACTGGCTCCATGATGCATACCGCCTCTAGAGTCTCCATTGGCGGCTCCGGTGTCCATGCTGGTATCCAAACTGGCTCCGTGATGCCTACCGCCTCTGGACTGACATCTGTGTCTGAGGTGCACTCGCATCGTCTATTAGAGCACGGCAAGGTCAGTCCTTTGGCTGGTACTTCTATTTCCACGCTTCCTACGACAGTGCTAGGCACGGACGCCGTTACTACGGTGACGCAGCAGACGCACGTCGGCGTACCCTCCGCTGGGCATGTATCCAGGTCGACTATTCCTGTTACCGTATCCCATGCTTCCACCCCAACTGCGGCTTCGACTCAGCGGACGATGTTGCAGCACGCCTCGGCAGTGCTTTCTGACATGACCACCGCTGACATCCAAAGAGTCGCGCACCAGGCCGCAGCTGACTCGAACCACTGTGTAGTCAGTTCACATCAGACCAAGGAGACTCGCACGCAGGGCCTACCCAAAGAACTCATCGCTGACGCTAAGGCTTCCCTTGAGCGGCTTGATAGAGTGACTGACGCTAACGCTTGCGTTGAGCGGCTTGATAGAGTGACTGAAGGAGTGTCCACAATAAGGTCAAAATCGGCGCCGCCGAGGTCGTTTGAAGGATTCCAATTGGCCGCCGACGGCGTGTACGAAAAAATCACCTACATTGACAAGGAACGCGTGGAAGAGAACATCACGAGACGACCTTTGAAGACAGTGGAGGAGAGAGTGCGTTACATCACGAAGGAGACCGAAGAAGCGGATGTCGAAGTTGAAATTGAGGAGAAAATCAACTACGTCTCGGTCAAGCAAGTGGTGGAGCGGCCGAAAGAAGTCATTCGCCATGTCGCTGTTGAACAAGTTGTCGAGGTTGAACAGATCGTTGAGGTTCCGGGCGAGCTAGTTGAGCGTGAAAAGCCGTACCTTGTTGAGGAGCAGGTCATCGTTCCACGGTATATCGATCAAGAGGTCCACACCGTCGTGTCGCAGCGTATGCAACCTGTGATCGTGGAGGCCTCTGAGGAAGATGACTGTTATTTGGATGTCAAGTGCCGAGTCTACAACATGCAGACAGAGGCTGTGGATATATTCGTGCCCTTGCCAGTGCAGCGGGTGCTATTCGCTGCCGTTAAGCACGAGGAACATCGAGAGATACCACGACATCTTCTCCCTCCTGAACACTACAATGGCCTTGTCCGAGACTTAAATGCTCATCTGCCGCTAGAAGACACACTAGCGCTCTTCCTTATGGATAAATCGATGGCCCATCTGCTGGTGAACAAGCAGTTTATTAATCTGGAGGATGTGGGGGCCATACCGTGTACCAGCGGACCCGGAACTGAGTTTGTGCCAGTCCCTGAGGGAGTAACTGTGCTTCCGTGTTCTGCGGCTCCATCACACCCCTCGCTCGCCGCGAAAATCTACTCGGGGGCGTATCCGACAAAGGATGATTGGCTGCAGGCCTGCCAGAAGCACATTCAACAGATGGAAGCTGGCCGAACGAACAGTAAAGCCGTTCAAGGGGCGGAGCACTCCTATGGCCCTTACAACTATGCCTTCCAACCCTATGGGATGTTCGACCCATCCAAGGGCGGTCCCTTCCATGTGCACCACCACCTGGCGCCTGAGAAGCTGAAGGAGGAAACATCCTCGTCGGTAACGACCGAGGTCAAGCAACAAGTTGAGGTGGTCCGAACCCGTGAGACTCAAAGACCCACAAAGATTCGAGGATCGAGAGAGCGGCGTCGACGTCGGCCCCCAAGCACCTCCTTCGAGAGCGAGAGCTTCAGCCCTTCCCAATCCACCAGCAGCACGATCTGCTCTCCGAACCTCATGCCGAGAAGTCGCAAGCACCGCCGTTCGTCGTCCTCGTCAGCGCCTAGACGTCGGCATCGGCGACGAACACCAGTACATGATCCCCGTAAGAAGCCGTTTTCAGGTCAGCGTACAGGTAAAAGCACAAGCACTTTGGTGGAAGATGCGATGAGTTTCATTGAGGGCCTCCGAAAGTAGACACAAACTCAAATTCATCATCGTATTCCGCGTCAGGCGATAATAGTTGCCCTACGGCGTTGGCTGGTAGCGAATTGATCGGTTGCGGTTCCTCGTCGCTGCTTTCATGATCCACTTTCGACATCTTTCTCTCAGTATTGGTTCGTTTGCGTTTCTCATTGACCGGTTGCGGTTCCTCGTCGCTGCTTTCATGATCCACTTGCCGAAGTGCTGTCCAGGGGTCGAAAGCCACAGCGAGCTCAGGTTCACAAGTTTTCTCCGGCACTTCAGCGAGAGGTTCGGCTATTTCGTCGCTCTCGGCCCTTTTCTTCAGCTTTGTTCTTCGGTCTTTTGCTTCTTTTAATTTGGCGATCCACTTTAGGGTGGTTGGAACACGGACGGAGGACTGCACTCTTTCGATGTCATCTTTCTGAGTTCGCGCTTTCTCCTGTACGAGTGACGGACAGCCATCTATGAGCCAGTTCATGGCGGCCTGTGTGTCGTCGTTGCACTCTCTCAGCGCCATGACACAGAGAGACTCCTCGAACCCCTGAGACTGTAAGATCTGAAGACTGAAGGGATCGACTGGCTTCTTCTCCCTCACGGCGATGGATTCCTGGGGCAATCTCTCGAGAAGGCGACTAGTTGCATCTGATCCTACGGTGGCTTGGACCTCCATGTCCACAAGGGGCTGGAGCTCCTGAGGAGTCATCTCAATCATGGGCCGGAACTCCATGGTTTCTGCGTTAGAGATGACACATCCGCCTACTTGGAAGTATCCCTTGCCACCCTCTAGCACACCCGCTGGCGAACTCATAGTTGATGTACTTCAGCGTTTGAATGAACGAGTCGACGATATCGTCAGAATGCTCCTGATACATCAGCAGCCACTCGAATAACGGCCGATCAACGGCCTGAAACGCTCGTTCCGCCGTTTGCAACTGCAATTCCAGGGCGGCTCTGCGGGCCACACGCGAGTTGCCTACGGTGTCCAGTTCCACCTTAGCGAAGTGGACGTCCATCACGAGTCGCCGCCGGGATACCAGCTGATGTTTCAGGCTATCGATGTGCTGCAGGTGTTGCGCGAGAGGGGTTGAGATGTTAAAGTTGAGGTCCCTTTTCAACTTGGCGAATGCCGAGTGGGGGGCATCACTACGAGTAACACCGTGACATGCCTCATTGAACTTCATAGCGTCCGATTTCACGGCAATGTCATTTGAAAGGCGGGTTCCCCCTGTAACAACGCACTGGTTCAAAGCATCGAGCCCCTCAGTCATCGACTTATACCCGTGCAGCATCTTACTCACGCCGACCTGGAACATACGCAGCGCCTCTTCCATCGCGAGGAACTGCCGGACCATACTTTCGAAGACTGGGTCATCATGAAAGTCTGCCAGGAGAGTTTCCACCCAAAAACGAAGCTCCTGTTTCACCCCGTCAACGGCGTCGGCGAACGACATCAAGGTTTCAGTCTGCATACAAAACTGCAATTAAACGGCGTGACGTCGAATGGAGTGGAAGTGCCGTTGTGAAGATACCAAAAATCAACAAATCTTACTAATTAAGTCACATGTGGATCTCACGCCGGTTAACGCAGCTTAAACTGGATCCTGCGGGTGGCTGGACCAACTCGTTGGTTTGGAAGAGCTCCCTAAGCACCGGTGTCGGCGCTGTCGTCGGGCTTCTGTGCGCTATGGTCGTCAACGTTTCGTTGGTGGAGATTTCGCTGTCGCCAGTGTTTGCCACCGTGAGGCAACGGAGAGGTTGAAATACAGTACTTCGGTATGGTGTTCTTCATCATCGGATTGATTATCGGATGGCGCATTCATTCCGGCTCTGCGCCAATCGATGATGAGCAGTGGGCCGGCAGGAGAAGAGTGCTAGTGGGTTTCGTGGGACTGGTGCTGGTGTCAGCATTCTTGTGCTTCGTACTCCAACGTTCGTGGTTTCTCCACATGCATTTCATCCTCAAGGTCCCTACATACATCACGTTGGGCACCGGAGTCTCCTTCTCTATGTGTTTCGCCTTGGTCGACATGGTAAACGCCATAATCGGGTTTGGTCAAGCTTCATACGCTAAGCCACTCATCGACAACAAAGCCCAAGTGCAGGTTGTGATCTTCACCAGTCTGCTGATGGGAGGGCTTTTCGGTCTCATATTCGGCTTGTTCGACGTGGAGGATGAGTTTTCCTATCAAGTTAGACTGGCAATGATGAAGGAAACAAAGCTCTGTTATCCGATAGGTATCATATTGGGAGGTGGAGCCGGATTCACTAACGAGTACCTTCGTCAAACCGACAGCAGCTATTTGCGTATTGAGCGAGTTGAGTATGACTCAGAAATTTAATAGATTCCAATCAGCATTCATCGCTCGCTATGCTTCGATCTCTATGCCGTCTGCGACCTACACAGACCGCCTATCGCCTTCACCATTCGACTACCGCACTGAACATGGATAACGTCCCTGAAGGCCCAATCAAATGTGACGTAGCAGTGGTTGGTGGTGGCATTGTCGGCTTGGCTACGGCCAGAGAATTCATGACTCGCTACCCTCACATGAAGGTTGCCGTCCTTGAGAAGGACGCACAAGTCGCGCAGCAACAAACGGCCCATAATAGCGGTGTGATACATGCGGGAATTTACTATGAGCCTGGCAGTGCGATGGCCAGGCTCTGCGTGCGAGGCGCCGACATGATGTACGACTACTGTGAATCAAAGGGATTGCCAGTTGATCGTGTTGGTAAAGTCATCGTTGCGGCTGATGAGGAGCAGTTGCCCGTTCTGGACGAGCTATTGAGGCGTGGTCAGAAAAACGGTGTTGAAGGTCTCGAACTGATTGATGAGAACCGACTTCTCGAGCTCGAACCCAACGTTAAGGGGAAAGCAGCCCTGTTAAGCCCCAATACTGGAATCGCAGACTTCGAAGTGGTAGCTAAGACGCTGGCTGACGATCTGACGACTGCCGGAAACAAAGTCCTCTGCAACTTCGACGTCCAGTCCATAAAACGAGGAAAGTTCAATGGCAACTCGGTGAATCTCTTGGAAGGGGTCGAGTCGGGTCAGTTCGGACCCACCAAGCAGGTCGTCGCGGATTTCGTCGTCGCTTGTTGCGGTTTGCACGCCGATGTCGTGGCTCGGCGAGGAGGTGGCAAACGGAATCCTGTCATCGTGCCTTTCAGAGGTACCTACTGGGAGATGAAGCCTGAGTTTAGCGATATCGTTAAACATAACGTGTATCCTGTACCGTCGAACGCTGGTATCCCTGTCGGCGTTCACTTCTCTCCCACCGCTAACATGACTAGAGGACGCAAAATCATTGTTGGTCCCTCGTCATGTTTAGCCTTTAGTAGACAAGGGTACCGGTTCTCCAAGGTATGCGCTAGAGACCTCTTGCGCTCAGTCCATTCGTTTGGATTCCTTCGATTCGTAACAACGAACCCCATCTTCTCCATTCAAGAACTCGCCCGCGATGTATCTAAGTCTCTCTTCCTTCGTGAAGCTCGGAAATTGGTTCCAACAGTCACGAAAGACATGCTGCAACCTTCTTTCAAGGGGGTCATGTCGCAAGTGTTTATGAACAATGGGAAGGCGGCTTCTGACTTCATTTTCGAGGAGGCTCCAGGCGCTGTTTACGTCCGGAACGCCCCAACGCCTGCTTGCACTGCAGCCTTGGCCATCGCCTCTGACATTGTGGATAAGGTGGCCAAGAACATGGACGCTGAAAAGTAAGTGGCGTCGGTTTTCGTGAGTCCTTTTATTTTCCCATGTGAGACATCGACTTTTGCACATCACTTTTGTGAGTCTCGTCATTTTCCCATATCGACTTCCACACATCAGTCTTCTCATTTTTACTACATGCGCAGAATAGATATGAAAACTTTGCTTGCGTCCCATTCCTCCTCGTCACCAACGTCCAAATCGCCTAATTCCATGGCCTTCTTGATCTGTTGCAACTCCTCTTCTGTGAGATCGTCGTCGTCGTCGTCGTCTTCCGCGTCGAGGGCCTCCTGAAGCTGCTTTGCCTCCTCCTCAGTGAGCTCGACTTCCTCGTCGTCGCAAGGGCAGTCTTCGCACGCGCATCCTGCTATGTCCGCGATGTCCGTCTCTTCCACCTCAACGGACTTCGCAGCAGTCAGTGCAGCAGCGAATGCCTCCTTGTACCTCTCACCTTCAACGGTGTCGAAGTCGGCAAGAATCAGCACGCCCCCAGGTTTCATGACCTTGAGAACACCATCAACGAAGGCCTTCCTACTGTCTGGATCTACTCCATGGAAGGCATAGGTGACGAGAACAAGGTCGAATTCCCCCTCCACCTGTACTTTGGGCCACCAACCAAGGACGAGCTCAGCCTGCGACCTTGCTTTAGCGTTTTCCAAGCACTGTGGCTCGCAGTCGACGCCTACTACGCGTCCAGCCTTCTTGTCCAGCTCGGCGAGGAGATGTCCCCCACCGCATCCGATTTCTAGCACGTCAAACTTCTCCGGTAGGTGTGGAAAGGCCTTGGCCTCCAGAACCGAGAGTGTATGCATGTTCATAGCAATCACGCTCGGGTCGGAGTCCATCTCATCAATCCAGTCGTCACCACACTCATTCTGGGCACAACAAGGTTTGTGTTCCTCAGAATCGGTACAGCACATTTCCTGGGCACAACAAGGCTTGTTTTCCGCGGGAGCGTTATCCTTGCAACAGCAGGAGACTCTGTCAGAGCAATCCTTCCCCTCGCCATTGAGAAGCTTCTGCTTCTTCCCACACGCCATGATGAATTATGGTTATTTTCCTCACATGTCAATGGTTTCAGGTTTTTCTGGAAGACAATGCGCTGCTGCTATCCAAACCCAGAAGGTCCTGAAAACTGCTAGCCTTCTGTGACTCGCCGTTAGCAGACCGTTCCTGTTCGGAGCAGAGGCGTTGACACGTTCGTCTCATCGCTCGGGTTGATTTCCCTCTCAACTGAGAGCTGGAAAACCTGGGTTCTCTTGACCCGCATTTCTTTTCCCACATGCCTGCCAAATCTCGAAGGTAGCCTAGTGACGTCTGTTGACGCCAATCACGGTCCGATAGATGGCCGCTGCTCTCGATGATTGCATTTAGAACGTGGTCCAAGCACCGATCGTCATGAGCGCTGCAGGCGGCAGCCTGGTACAGCCCGTCGATGGTACTGATGGCCGTCGACTCGTCTTCGGCGCGAACAAGAGTCTCAGCGATGTCACCAGGATCGACATTGGGCACTTCATCAGCCAGTCGTTTGTCGTCTGTACTGCCTTTAACAGCCACGACAATACTATAATGCGAATGGACCAAACGCCACTCTTCAATCTCGTCGAACAACTCGAGAGAGTGGATCCGTAGCCTGTCAGACAAGTCCAAACAGTGGTCATAAATCCAGTTCATGTCAGCGACGGATACTACATAGCCGCCTAGGCTCTCGTACCGCACCCGTTGCGATTCAAGCGTGGGGTACCGTCTAAGGGTCAACAGAGGACATCCCCTCATTGCAAGGTTGCTCATCATCGTCTTTCCAAAGGCGTCGTCGGCGTTCACCTGCTCGTATGTGACGAAGGCTGATGGAGCCGATACAACCTCCGACGCCCATTGTATAACCGCGTCTGACTCCTCAGGTCGGAGGTACACGAGGCAGCATTCGGATAGGAATATTGTGGGAAGCTGCGGATCCAAGCCGGCGTCTTTAATCTTCCGGTCTACGGAGTTGATGTCCCTCAAGTCGCATGGAATCATTCGTTCCCTATCACAGCGCACGTACTCACCGCCGTGGAAGTCTGTGTGCGATATATACGCTACCCACCTATGTCGCCGTCAGTTACGTTTCTTCTTAAGGCCTCGTGTTTCATAAAGAGTGATGTCTTCTTGGCAAGAACCTCTGGAAAATCCAACTCGAAATAGACGAAACTGCGGCTGAACTCTTCAGGGACGGGAAAAGGAGCCATGGACCGTAACGACAGCTCCCTTTCCTTCCGGCCTGTAAGGATATCGTTCACCCAGAACACAGTTGTATCCAGCCCGGCCCCAAGGCTAACTACTTGTAGTGGAACCGTGGGTGGTACCAAATCAAAGAACGTCAACAGCACTCGGCGTATAGCCGCTACGCGTGCATAGTAGCCTCTATTTATCAAAGGCGACCGTCGACTCGGGTGCGGAACGACGTACTTGATGTAGGGGTCTTGGTAGTAGCCTCGACTCTCTGCAGAGGCCTTTGACACTGACGCGTCATCGGTAGTACCTGCTACAGGATCAGAGAAGTTCATCAAAAACAAAGTTTTCTGGCGCGAGGTGAATAGCACATGACTGTTGCTAGAAGAGATCTGAGTCTTGATTGGTTTCGTAAAGGCACATCAGCACCGCTAGGTCTCACAAGGAATTTCGTGTCAGATTCGATTGATTACAGATGAATGAGTCAGAAGGGAATTCCGATGAATGGCAGAGATTCCACAACAACGAAACATTGCCAGGTTGGAGTTCTTTCAGAATTAGGTGAGTTGGCGAATCGTAAGAAGACGTATCTTGGAGTGTGCTGACATACTGCACCGTTGGCCTTTTCTCTTGAGGCTTTCGTATCATCACCAGCGAAATAGGCGAGGGTTGTATCATTGACAGAACCAGAATCTGGTCTAGTCTACTTCGTTTGGATGATGCTGGAATCCAGCATCGGAGCCAGGACATCTCTTCGCTTGGATGACATTGGTTTTGTGTAGGCGGAGAGCTCCGCTGGTATGGCCAATAGTGTCTTTCCCTGATTAAGGGCCTCCCACAGAAATGAAGCGTCTTGTCGTCGTTGCAAATCAGGTTGTCGTATCTGAGAGGTCACTTCCTTGCGAACGCTAATGGCGCCGATGTTGAAATTTGTCACCTTTGAAGAAGAAATCCTAATCTCAACACCAAATCGTACGCGCCTCGACGATGTGAAGGGATTGCTCGAGCCAAGGTTCTGACGAACAATGGCTGGGTCGAACATCTCGAAGTTCATACGGGATATTTTACTCCGACGAAACTTTGCCAGATTACTAGCACACGAGCTCGACAAGGTAAGAAACTTGTATCTGTGGAGCACCATATCAGCGCCAGGTGACTTAGCGAAGGCTGTTTTGATGGTCTCGATCCTGCGAGGATGCATAAAATCATCCGCATCGTAAAAAGAAATGATGGAACCCCTCGCTTGGGCAGCGCCAACATTGCGTCTGCGTCACACCTTTCATTCTGCCTCACGCCTGTCCCGCGTGAGGAAAAGTCGTACGTACTATGCGCACTGGGATATCGTTCCATTGAGGAGGTTTGGCTGACATTATGTACCTCAGCACCGGTGTCAACCATGTTGGGGTTTTTCCTCGAGGCCTTTCAGTCAAAATAGTCTGTGCGAGGGTATCGAGGCGGATTTGCTGTAGGTCAACGTCTTCGTTGAGTCTGAATGGATCGTTACTGGGGACCGTACGTCGTATTGTTAAAGGAAGTCAAGACAATCAGTGTCTCCAGAGGAGGTTCCGTTTGAGCGGCGACAGATTCCAGCAACCGCGGCAAATAGACAATGTCTGCAGTGGACATAGGTACTACTAGAGAAACCGAGTTCGTCACGAAGTCCTTAGATCGTTGCAACCAGAAGGCATGTACACACAGTAGGCTGAGTGCGACACTCCCGAGTGCAAAAATGGACTTCTTGAGCATCGCAATTCTCCCCATTTATTGCGAGTGCAACATTGTGACTCAATGCTGACTTCTAATTTATGAACTTGGTAAGATTCTCCGTGTTGAGTCAAACCGTCAATCTCTCTAAGTTTCGTGCTTGCGCATGTACTCCCCCCAGAATCCGAAGACTTGTGTGCGCATCACGTAGGCCACAGAAACTTGGAGATTTCTCCACAACTTTGCCTTAACACATATTAGCGTTAGGTCGTGGCTTTGGTGATTTAGGTCCTGTGTGGCGTCGTCCTTCGTCAAAACAGAAAGATGTCTGAATAGTTTTGAATGACTGAGAGATTCAACAGGCGCTGGTTCATTCAACCTCGTTCCTGACGCCTCAGCGACTAGAACGCCTTGGTTGCTGGCAATACATGCGGAGATCCAAAATACTGCAGCCGACCTGCGTCGTCCCTATGGGCCTTCCCTACCGTTCACCGCCAACTTCCCACACCCTGTGAATTGCGCCTCAGGCACAGCCTTAGCCACTGCGGAGGCTCGTTGACACGAGGTACAGGTGGCTGCTCCAACTCCGTAGCCAACCCATGCACTGCCTTGTCTACCTGCCCAAGACCCACCACCCCGCGCTGGGATCGGCGCAGTTACAGTCAGCGCAGTAAGTGTAGTCTGAAGCAAGGAACCCCCGCTGCATTGCGCCTGGCAATTCACTCTACCGATGTGAACTGGTAGGCATTAGTGCAGCCTAGAGGGGTGGCTACACAACAACGCTTACAGACTTCTCCAAGACAGAAGGCCTCCGCAACTGCAATCAAGAGGGCTGATTTCATCGCCGGGAAATTTAGGAATACTATCAAATGCCCGAGTTTGAGGACGACTGCTGTCCTCTATGCATGGAACCCTTGGATGACGCAGAGAGGGAGTTCTATCCCTGCGAATGCGACTACCAGGTCTGTGCATGGTGCTTCAAGCAGCTGAGAGACAACATGAATGACAGTTGTCCCGCTTGTAGAACGACCTACGACGACAGTCGGTTCAGGTACTTGAAGCGACCGAAGGCAGAGAAACCCGTCAAAGAGAAGCCTGATATCGTTCACAAGATTAAGCGGGCGGTGCCTGCACAGCAAGACCTGCGAAACGTTCGAGTAATCCAGCGGAATCTTGTGTACGTAGTAGGCTTGCCCGTCTTCCTCGCCCGAAAGGAAATTCTGAAGCAGGACCAGTTCCTTGGCCAGTACGGTTCAATTCTGAACATCGTGGTGAACAAGCAAACGAATCCTGCAGTCACGACCTGCAGCGTCTACGTGACCTTCGCCAGGAAGGAATCAGCACGCGCTGCTATCATGGACATAGATGGCATCCTCTTTCACGATAAGCCCCTTAGGGCTGCCTACGGTACAACTAAGTACTGCGGTTTCTTTATCCGGGGTACGAAATGCACGAACCCTGACTGCTTTTACCTTCATCGACTTGGGGATGAAGAGGATCGCTGCTACTCCAAGGAGGATATAGTGTCAGCTAAGCCTACGCACGATAATGACGAACATCGAGAGTCTAATTTCGGAAAGCTTCCTACAAAGCTGCCACGAACGGTGGAACCGCGAAAACCACCCCAGTCAACCGTGCATACGTGGGCAAAAGTTCAGAGACCGGCAGAAATATCCAACGACTCCAACTTCCCTAGCCTGGCGGTGGTTACGTCACCGACCGCCACCAAGGCGGCCGAACCCCAAACGACTCCTCCAGCGGTGAGCTCATGTACTAGCGAAAGCGCGCCTCCCAAGCAACTACCCAAACGCAAGAAGCCAGAGCCAAAAAACGAGGAGGAGGCTCCCGTCGTCGGGAGCCCACAGTCTGCCGTGGCAGCAAAACCGGTCGAGAAGCAGCCACGAAGCGTAGGAGGAGTCGAGGTACCGCAATTCTTCGATCTCCAGGGCCCAGCCTCCTCGAAGGACCGCTCGGAAGGATCCTCATCGCCGCCTGTGCCACCGCCGCTCTCTGCATTATTTGGACCTGGTTACCACATGTCAGGGCAGAGCATACGCACCAATGGGAGTTTTCAGCCTGAGAAGACGTCTGGTACCGTAAACGAGAGTGAGTCTCAAAGTCGCATGGCGGCGTGGTTTGTGTTGCTGAGAGCCATCAGAAGCGACTTACAGGATGTTGCCAGCGGAAGCATCGCTGCTCATCGTCGAAATCCTGATGGACAACCCGTGCTTGCTAAGCTGGTGAGCGACCTTAAGGCCGGCATGCCACTTGAGCACACGCTGAAGTCGACACAAGTTATCCATACATTTGGAAACTTGCTGCGAATGCGAGTTGACGGAGGGAACAAGGAGGATTTCTCCAGTGCTGTACCGCTTGCATCAGGTGAGCGCGAATTTGTATCTACCGATATATTATTAAGTTTTATTTTATTGTTTATTTTTTTAAATTATTGCATTGTTTTAATTATTTTCTAAATCGTTTCAGGCCGAAACTGGTTCCACTTTCCCAATGAGGCGAACGTTCGTAGGCTGGGTGAAGCTGCCCGCCAGCCTCCGTCTCGCCAGAGTATCCACGATTTTGGCGACCATGACTCATCAATCGTGTCTATAATAGACTCCCTGTCTAGGCGACGAGGTCAGTGAGGAGTGCTGGCTTTAACAAAGAATCAACTCCATTTTAAGTTTC
>NW_027178769.1:0-16824 GCF_019968985.1 Porospora cf. gigantea B | reverse complement strand
TGAACGATACCTTCGTTAAACTCGTTACCTGGTACGACAACGAGTGGGGTTACAGCAACAGAGTTGTTGACTTGGCCAAGCATGTTATGGCTTAATTGTATTCTTTCGAACATTCATTTGCAAAGCACATATGGCGTTTGCGAAGCAGCTCTCTTGTTGCTCCGGTCTCAAATGTCTCTGCCGTAAATCTACCCCACACTCATAAGACGGAGGGAGATACACGTTCAACAGCATATTACACACGTGGTTGTGACCCTGCACTCTCTGAGGTGAGGGGCTAATGTATTCTTCTTCGCTTTCCAATGCAATCGTCCCGACGCCGTGTACGTGTTGTTGTTTTTCAACGCAATCGTCCTTGAGCGGACGCTCTTCGTTGAGGGCGAAGCGATCAATGTAAACGCGTTTAGCAGGCTATACACCTTCACGAACCCAAGGAGAACATTTCCAAGGAGTAGCCTTGAGTACCCAAAGAGTATTGGGACCAGTGCTCGGTCGCCTTCAACAGGCTGTCCAGAATAGTCTGTGAGACTGCTGTTCGGCTGACGAAGAAGGTGGAAACAACAACACAATTAGCCTTACAAGCTTAAAGTGGTTCGTCAAGCTTTCCAAAAACATATAATTGGAACGAGCATGATACACCGCCACCAAAACAACAATCCCACAACATTCGTTGACGACACGGGTAACGACTGGGATACTGCTCAGATGAACTTCCCCTGGACCTGCTACTCTGAGGCGAGGGACTTTGCGTCCCGATCGTGCCGATTCGCGCCTGTTCCTGAACAGGAGGCATTGTAGCCCAATTGGAAAGGAGCAATGCTTTTCTGAAGGAACAGGGCCAAACGAGTGCGCTCGGTAGGTCAAGAAGTTCCGAATTAGCCTGGTAGACTCCAATCTATCATCTCTCTTCGAGACATGAGAACATGATGACAGAACTAATGTTTTATCGTCTGCACCCTCAGTGACTGTTCATTTCTACAACTTTCGAGTGAACGTTCGTTTGCAAAACAATTTATTATGGATCCAGCTCTCACTTTGCAGGGCGCAGACGACTCCGTGTGGCCCCACAATGAGATATGTGGACTCAAGAAATAGTATAACATCAAATGCAACTCTCCACCTGTGTGTTTATTATTGGAGCAGTCGGAGCCAGTTGGGTCGACCACGACACACTTTTGAACAAGATAGATGGCGACCAGGCTGTGGCGGCGCTCCAGCTGCTCGCTGACGCGGAGGACGTTGACACACGGCAGCTTCTAAATGCCGAACTTGAGTCCATTGCTCGTTCAATTAGTCGCAAGAACCACCCGGCCCGGCCTCGCAAGGGTCCGAAGAGATGGCGTCCCGACTCCCGCAGCAAATCGCACGGTCTTCGCGGACCGGACTTCCTGATGAAGCGATAGAGTATTCTTTATAACGCTGGCAGTAACGAACAATGCATCTATAGACATGTGTTTCTTTTGCGTTTAGAAGAGTATTAGTTTGGTTTTCACTGAGGTGTACGTGTGCTTGATTAATAACAGCACACTCATATCACTGGAGATTTTAGGGATTCTCCGGACATGAGTGCTAACATCTCCAGCAATTCGTCAGATCATGCGTTAGACGCATCTCTACAATCAGCATCCAAGGAGGTAACGGGAGTCAGAACAGCGGCTACACCCCCTTCTCCACTCCCAGAGGGCATTGGAACAAAAACGATCGTCACGGCCAAGCCGGAAACCATGGCTCTTCCGAAATCAGAAGCCCCCTCTGAAGCTGCATCTAAGAAATCAGCAACCATGGCTCTTCCGAAATCAGAAGCCCCCTCTGAGTTCCAGACGAGGAAAATCCTGTACGAGCAGCCTGGGTTGCCCGCCGAGGAGAAGGCGTCCAAGATAGCTTCCGACGAGTCTCAAGACGCCGAGATCAGCGCCGAGAGCCGGGCTGGGCCCCGCCACGTCTACCCCGACACGAGAGAACCTGGCTTCCTACCGTACATGAGATCCGGTAGTGTCTCCCTGGAGATCCAGGCGTCACTGACCAGCGATACGGTGGTGGAAATCGACCCTGCTGTTATACGGAAGCAGAACCTTGGGCAGATGGAATGGGTGCTAAGCCGAGTTTACGGTTTCATGGACACCGATATGCCTGAAATCTGGCGACCACGGCCTTCAGGCTCGCGTTACAACAGTCAACGAGACCTGGCTGGCGACACATGTGGAGTCCTCAACCTAATCACTCTTTACAACGAAACAAGGCAGATCGAGTTCGTCTACAAGGCACGTGCCCTCATAAAGGAGGTGCACGAGGTTCTGGGCCGCGCAAGGGTGGACGAGAAGGATTTGGTTGGCCGAAGTAGGCGGTGGAGCCAGGTTTTCATCCGGCCACCTGAGCGACTGGGTTTGAGTACAGATGATCACCCGGTTCTTGGGGGTCTTCGCGACGGCTACGACATTCATGAGAAGTACGTGGAGGGGGACGGACAAACCTTCGAGAACCTCCTGCGGTGGGCGTACGCCCTCAACCGCTTCGCGTTGTGGACTAGGGACGTTACCTACAACGATCAAGCGGTGGAGATGCTGCAGTTAGCGCATCGCGCCTTCTGCAAACGACCCGGATCGGACAGGCCGCGTTTTATGTACCGTATGGACGTGGACCGAACTAAGTGAGGAGCTGGGGGCTTCGGACACAGATTCAAAACCAACAGAGAGGCACCGTTATCTACCTTCGAAGCCTACTGCGTGTACACTCTAGTCGCAGAGTTGTACGATGCCGAGCCCCAGGAGGGCGACGAGGAGGAGGTATCTGTGTTGGTGGAGGAACGCAACGACTGCGAGAAAATGGTCGAGTACTCGTGAGACGCCTCCAGCTTCAACACAGACTTAAAACGTTGCAGACGGCGGATCCGTTGGAGATTGGGATGGCTTTCTGGTGTTGCCACGCGTTGCCGGTGCCACCTGCGTGGGTGAAGCAGCTGAAGTCCAAGACGTGGAAGATGTTCGACGACCTCGAGGACCAACTGTACTGGGCTAGGGAGCCTTTCCGGAGGCTGATGCACCGGGAAATTGTAATGCTGCTCGGAGTTCTGCTGATGGACCCCGATAAGGATAGAGCTTTATTCGTGAAGGAGCAGATTCCTACGTGGATGGATCAGATATGGAAGCACGATCGTATCCGTTCACCGAATAGTTGGCTGTTGACATTGTTGCCTTCAGCCTGGGATCCACAGGTGCAACCGGCAGAGGACTTTACATTGTGGGGGGGTGCCTCAATCGTGACTCAGCGCGCAAATGGAGCCGATACCCAACCCCAGACCCCACATTTCAAATGTGTACTCCCCAGAGGTCCCTGACCCCTCAAAAATTAAACTCGGAATCTTCCAGGTGGGTTGCGACCCTGACACTGCTTGGGGAAGAGCAATGCGGGACAACAGATGCAACGCTCACATCATGCCTCCTGGCGCCCTTGACCCACACCTGCTGACGATGGGTCGACGACTGGCGGAACCGCTCTACGCGATGTCCGCTAGAACTTCCGAGTTGCACTCTGCTGCTGTCACCGGAGAAAGCGTGGATACAAGAGGCAGCGCAGTCACCGGAGTCACCAGAGGAAGCTCTCGGAAGAGCACCAATCCCAGACACGCTGTCACGACTGACGGACGTGTAGAGGTGGAGGTCACATCGGCGCTGGCTTCAGTCAGCAGTTCTCGCCCTCAGTCAGCGCATGGGTAAAGACGAGTCGTCACAAGAGCCCAGCAAAGGGTATGAACGAACCTGACAAAAGATACGTTCTCCACTCATGATTCGCAGGACAAAACAGAAGGCAATGTACGAATTAAATTGGTTATTGCATACTTACCTTGCCTTTGAGAACGAGGGCTCCGACATCCTCATCTCCTCCGTGGCGCTGCGCATTGCACACGGCGGTCAGTAATACGGAGTGGGCTCACACTTCGTGGGACCCAGTGGCACAGTTTTTACCGAAAGGCCAGACGTTCGCGTCTCGGCCAACAAAAATACCGCTGTACGATTACGTCAAGGATGATATCGGAACGAGACAAGAATTAGTTTTGACTTTGCAGCCTCAGTCTACACTACTTGGTCTTTTACTTGCCTTCGTCTTGTGACTTGTATTGCTAGTCCCGCAGCAGTCAGAGTGAACACCAGCACCAGTGATCCGAGGAAGTCCAGCGTGACCATGGCCGGCTTCAGGGGAGCTGTGTAGGAGGCGTAAGGAGCTCACACGTCAACGCGCGAATGGGAAAGTTCATGAAATCTAGAGAGAGACTGTCTAGTCGAAAGTTCTGCTGATAGACATGCCATAAGTACAGACAGAAGCCAGCTGAGAGGTAACTTGCTCCCAGACTACCGGCTAGCGACCCCACAGAGGACATCGCCAGGTACGCCGTCGTGAGCGCTACCAACCCCACCAAGAAAGGCGAGAAGCTGAAGGGCAGAAAACAGGACAGGGCCAGCAGAACCAGCGCTACGGACAACCACGCAGGGTACAAAATGCCGAGGAAGATCGCGATACGCGTGTTGGTCCAGAAGAGGCCTCCCACTACAAAGCTCAACAACAAGCACACAGTCTCACTGATCAGAGGGCTGACCAAGTGAAATCGCTGGGGTGTGGACGATGTGAAATACCTACGAGAATTGACAGGAGGAACACCAGCTGCCCCACGACGGTCGCGTTGTGCAGTGGACGTTGGGTGGGGTCGCTAAGTCGCACAGGGTCTGGAGTCTCACTCGCTCACGAAGATGCACCAGGCTGTGGGAGCCAGGAGCAAGGACACCACAGCAGATAACAGAACTTGGGATTTGAAATCCGAAACGGGAGGGAGGCTTGACAAACGACCCAGATCTGTTCCACCTGGACCGAGCAGAGGCTTTCCATCGGGACCTAGTAAAGGCTTTCCATCTGGACCCAGTAAAGGCGTTCCACCTGGACCGAGCAAAGGCTTTCCATCGGGACCTAGTAAGGGCTTTCCATCGGGACCTAGTAAAGGCTTTCCGGGACCCAGTAATGGCTTTCCATCGGGGCCCAGTAAAGGCTTTCCATCGGGACCTAGTAAAGGCGTTCCTTCGCCCTCACTCCCCGAAAGGAGGTTGCCGAGCGCTGCTTTGACTTCCTCCGCCTGCCGTGCGCCCTCCGCCTGCTCCGCTTTGGCGGCAGCGGCTGCCGCCTCAGCTGCTTTCTCCGCCGTCGCCTCGACCGCTAGCCCCTCCTTGAGCGCCGCTGTGTCCTCGACAACTTTACCCCCCAACGTAACTGCTTGTGGATTGGACTTTGGAGGCGGTTTGTGGTGGACGCCGGGTTCGGGACCAGCTACAGGGTAAGGTGCGACCGCCAAACACCACACGACGAAGGGTACAACCCTGCAAAGCATTTCAGTCACGCACAAACTGGAACCGCTCTTTCAGGCTTGCGTGCTCCGCCTTGACTGAGATTGTCGCAGTGCACTCGGCGCACAGCAGCGATACCACTTCGCTCAGGGCGAGGTTCGTTTGGCCGAGCTCCCCAACGAGTTTGATGAACTGCTGCTGCAGCGTGCTCGTCTTGGAGTCCATGACTGTTAGCTCCGCCGATAGTCCGTCCTTCTCATCCTGTAAAGAACGAATCTGGCATTCCAGATCAGCCACCTGCTCCTTCGATCTTTTAAGGCGCTCTTCACATAGCCGCAGCTGCTTCGTGGCTTCTGACACCGCAAGGCTCAACTCTTCACGCACCTGCTCGTGCGAATTCTCGACAGAAACAAGCTTTTGCTTGTGGAGGTCGTGAACACTGCGAAGTTTGTCAACGAAAGCCTGCATCCAGAATTCTGTAGATGCTTCGCTCCTGCTATATAGGGTGGCCGAGGTCACCAGCGAGTCTAGGACCGAGATGCAGTCCGCCCAGTAACGGGCCTGGTCCGTTTCAAAGTTGGCCTCCAGGTCGTCGATGAAGGACTGAAAGAGTGGAACCAGGAACGCCTCCACCTTGTCGGTGTTGGCGCTAGTGGAGTGCACCACGGTGAGCGCCATTAGGGCGGCGCCTGGACCATCAACGTGTGGCATCATCTGCAGCTTCTGCAAGTTTACACTGACGGTAAGGCTGTGATGGTCCAACTCCTGAAGGAATGAACGCACCGCCTGGGGAATGACGTCAACTATGTCCTCGAACGTGAGCAGTTGCTTCCAAACCGTCGTTGCCTCGCTGCCCTGTGGCATGGCCTGGAGGTCTTCCGGTGACAGAAAGCAGGATACGTCCAACCACCACCGCAAGAGGCTGCATTTCTGCGGGCTCAATGTCTGATTGGAGACGCCCATGTAGTGGACTATATGGTAGATACAGTGAAACCGCATAAATGACTTCCATCGGTAGTTTTTCGCGGCGTTGATGAAGTTCAGCTGTCGTCGGACTCGGGACACCATTGCGCTTACCGTCTGACCTAACAGCTCTGCCTTGGCTGCGCATTCCGCCTGCACCAACCCTCTACGGTGGGTTTCTGTTTCTACCAGGCTCTTGACCTCCGTGAGCTTTCGAAGCAGTTGGCTTGATTCGGTTTCGGCGACGATGACTTGACTTTCTAAGACTTCGACCTTCTTTCGGAGTTCTGCCTCGCGTTTCTCTCTCTCCTCGTCCTGAGGACGTCGTAGGTCAGTAGATAGGCTGTGCTCTCTGAGTTCCAAAGACTCTGTGTGTCGAGTCGGCCCGCCAGTCACCAATCTTCAAGTTCTGCGCAGCGATAACATCCAACAGCGCCCTGTTCTCGTTTCGGACCTCTGCCAAATCATCAACTGACGGGCTGGCAGAACCCTTTATTGGGCTAGCCGACCCAAAGGGTAAGAAGTTTCTCCACGACGCCCCAGGTATCTCGGGTAGCTGTGGAGCCTTCTCCAGCTTCATCAGGGTGAAGCACATGGCGTCGAGCTTGGCTAGATAATGCTTCGACCGCTGCTCGGTGACCAGCAACATGTCCTGATTGGATAGAACCACGATACTCACCTCCAGAGCGGCGTTCCGCTTTATTTGGGCTTGCAATTGGCTCTTAACGTCGATGCCGTCGGAAGTTACGCGGTTCATCTGTCTTTTATGACATTTTTTTACAGTACAATCACTCTAATCTGATGGGCTATCCTGCCCTGCCCCTAAAAAACCTTAAACAGATCACTTCGGAATTACTTTCATTTACAAAGTTACGAGATTAGTCTCGTGTGATCCACCTCCACTGGGCGAGAAGACGTGTTAGGATGCCGGGCTCCTCTTTGATGCGGTACTTGGTGACGGCAATGCAGTTGTTGGGCAGGCGGGGGGGTGTCGGATTCTGCCTCTTGATGGCGTTGCACTGGGCTTCAATGTCGCGGCACATGCGGATGAAGGCTGTGTCAGCAGGAGGGTTTGCGCAGGCCGCGCTTCGGAAGGTTACAGACTCAGACGACATCGGAAAAGTTATGGTGCGAGGCGAATGTTTGCGTGACGTTGGGAAAATGACTAAAACGTAGCAATGCTTTTGGAAGTTTGCGTTGATAATGCGGAGTCAGTGCGGAAGGCCTTAGCTGGCGGCGCTGACCGCTTAGAGTTGTGCGCCGCTCTTAGTGAAGGCGGTTTGACACCTTCTGCAGGGTTCGTCGACTGGACGGCTGCGTTCCTGAAAAAAACGCCAGTCCAAGTAGTGGTGATGATTCGCAACCGCAAGGGAGATTTCGTTCTCGATGAGGATGACATCCGCATTATGAAGGAGGACATAAAGGTGCTGGGGAAGAAGCACATCCACGGATTCGTGCTCGGTGCTTTGCTTCCAGACGGATCCCTTGATGTGGAGACGCTGCGTGCGTTATTAGAGGGCGTGGATCTTCGCAAGCACACCTGCACTCTCCACCGATGCATTGATCAGGTCTCTGACGTAAAGCGGGCCCTAGGCCAGGCGTATGCCCTCGGATTTCGCCGGGTCTTGTCCTCTGGAGGAATGCCCGATTGCAGTGCGGGCGCCGCGAATCTGAGGCGAATGCGCGAGTACACAGCAAACAAAATGTCGGGCATGAGGATCGTAGCTGGCGCAGGCCTCTGTGGCGCCAACGCCGAACGCGTGCAGCGATTGACTCGTGAGTTAGACGCGTACACCGTGACTCAGAATGTGAAGAGTACCACGGCTCTTTCAAGATGGTTCGCAAGTCGACCATGAACTTCAACCCAAAGGCAGTGCAGTTCAACCGAGCTGGTCAAACCTCAGGAGAGAACCTGGAGTCGTCAGCCAAGGAGTCGTCAGCCAAGGAGCCTATGCCTGCTCCGACACTTCCAAACAAGCGGCTGAACGCTTTCATAGGAACCTTCGCGCAGGAGTCTGCAACATATGATCCGGATTACGACTACCACGTTCCTAATACTGAAATGATGATTCTGGTCAAGATGCAAATCGGATCCTCTATGATCAATCACAAGCTCTTGAATGAAGTCAACAAGACGAGGTAAGGATGTCTGTGACGAATCCTACACACCCTTCTACATCAAGGAATACCTGCATCTCATCATGAATAGACCCCCACTCTTTCCTGTAGGTTTATATTACAGCGGTAACTTGGTCGGCCGTTGCCGTCGACGCGGACTTCTATCAGACAGCCATTCCGTACAGCTGGTTAATGGCGGCCCGCAATCCCACCTCTTTTCTTCTTGCTGATGAACCGCCGCTCGTTCAGCAGGCCTCGCCGACTTAAGTGCAGGCAAAGAGCGTGTGCAGTCCGTTCCGCGTCTTTGTCGTGGAGAACTGACACCACCGTCCTCTCCGGCTCCGGATGAGCGGTGCACCGCATCTCAAATCCCGCTTCAATGGCAACTTCCGACTGCAGCAGCCCACCAACGACAAACACGTCCGAATTCGTTTGTAAAGTGTTCAGGTTGACGCATGACGGCATACGAGCGGACCGACCGGCCAGCCAAAAAAAAACGCCCTCGAAGTCGTCACTGGTCGACCCGGCCATCTCAATCGGTTGCAAGTCCCTTACCAAAAGCTTAGTCAGCTCGCACGAGGGTCCGGCCAAGTACAGCGTGGCGGAACTGCTCCGACACGCTAGACGTACAATATTCGCGGCCGCGTAGGCGGCCTCGGCGCCGCAGTCGACGTACCGCAGCGAGCAGGCCAGGTGCAGGTGCTCGGCGACGAACCCCTGCGTGTAGAGGTAACCCTCCGTAGGCATAGACATCCCTGCTGCGTCGTCTCTCAGAGCGGAGAAAAGAGAGGGTGCAGGTCGAACGACGGCTCCTTGTTGAGACATCAGCCGTGTTGTCTGGTCGCACCCAAGGTACTTTAGCGTGGTCTGCACGTACATTGCGTTAACCTCCTCGAATAGGGACAGGACGAAGTCCAGATTACCTGAAGGCGGCGTAGTCTGCGGCGCACAGGCGGATGTCTCCATGGAGAGAACCCTGAGTTCGAAGTCAAGGGCTGCTCACCGCTCCAGAACGCGCTTCTTGTGCACGGTGAGCTCTGGCTGGCTTAGCATCTCTCCGATCTTCGGAAACGACCCAGGCGCTCGCACTTGACTGTTCCAAGGGAACGTCAGGAGGTCGGAAGCTGTAGGTCTCGAGTTGGCGTCGCGACTGACCATGCATCGTATCAGATCCACAACGTAGCTCGGCACGCGCTTCGAGAAGCTCTCAGGGAAGAGGCCTCGCTCGAGAAGGTCGATCAACACGCATGAGCGTTCCATGCTGGTTTTGAAGGGCTCATGCCACAGTTCGAAGAACAGAACGCCGAAGGAGTAGACGTCAGCGTTGGGGCCGTACCAGCCTCCCTTCTCCTGCTCGGGGGCCGCATAGAACCGAGTGCCCATGCCGCCACTCAGGTGGAACTTTCCCTTCACGTGGCAGTCGAGGCTGTCTCGGTCGCCGAGGACGGTTGAAAGCCCGAAGTCGCCGATCTTCAGCTGGCAGTCTAGGAGGTCAACCTCCTTTGCACTGGCGTCTGCTTTCCACAGCACAAAAACATTCTCCGGTTTCAGGTCGCGGTGGATGAAGCTCCGTTTATGAAGGAAGTCCAGCGCTGTGACAATCATTTCGAAGAAGTGCCAGATAACGGCTGGCTGCTTGAACACCTCGCGAGTTTCGATGACGTCGTAGAGCGTGGAGCCACGGACGTACTCCATGGCCAGGTACAGCGTCATTCCGCAGTCCTCGTCGGGAGTTGGACTTGAGTGGCTGGTCTGGAGCATCCGACTCAAGGTTGTAGAGAGCCTAGCGGGAACGCTGAAAGCCATACATTCGACCCAGGCACTGTAGTATCGAACGATCAGCCCATGCGCCAGCGTAGCTGCGATTTTCGCCTCGCGTAGTACCAGAGACCAGGCAGCCTTGTTGGATGACGGTAAGCGGATGGTCTTCACAGCGAAAAGCTTGTCTGGATCTCGTGAGTCCACCTCGGCACCCTTCACGCAAAGGGAAACCGATCCGAATCCTCCGGATCCCAGCACCCTCACGACCTTATAATCTCGAACGAAACGGCTGGTAACCAAGTCTGCGGGCGGCTCGTCATGATACACATCCATGGATACAATTACTCCTGCCTCGGCAGCCTGCGTGGGAAGAAGGCCTTGATAGAAAGGCTGCGTTAACGGCACTGCAGGAAGGCCAAAGGCCTCGCAGAGGAACGGCAGGACGCCTTGCATTACCATCACGCTCAGCTGGGACGCGTTAAGCAGCGAATCTACTGTTGGGAAGGATGTCAGCGGCGTGAAGTGGTTCGTAGGCTGTAGCTCCTTAAGCGTATCGATCAATGCCAAGGACGCCCTCCATTTCAGCCCGTAGGACTCGGCTTCGTCGTAGCAGATCTCGACGTGCTCTGCATCGAAGATCAGCGTTCGGAGAGTGATGCAAACACGGTCCACTCCTTTTGGTCTGTTCGTCCAGTCGAGCAACAGATCGGAGGCCACGACGCGAAGGACGAAATCGAATTGGGGAGTACTCGGTTCGCCAAAAGACACCCCCTCCTCAGAGGAGGTCCCACTGTTTCCTGCGTACTCTTCCACGACTGACATGGCCAGGAGGGCCTCTCGCTCATTATCTGGAGCCGAACGCAACTCCCAAGTGGTGTTCCAACACAGTAGCAGGTGGCTTCTGCAATGTAGGAGCAAGTCGCTTGGCCCTGTAGGCCTCTCTTGGAGACGGTTTTGTTCACAGAATGCAAGCAGGGCGTCACTTACCCACATTTAGTTATTTCTGCCCGTGTGCTTCCTGCACGAAGAGCAGCTCGTGGTCCAGGTTACGTACATAGAGGTCCCCACCTTGGAGCTCGATCTCCAAGTCTGAAAGCAGCATCTCAGCGAGCCGCTGCTCCATCTCTCGAATATCTGGGGGTGCACCCTTCTCGCTCTTGTGAACCTTCTGGCCCCTCCATCTGCCCGTCGTCTTGTCTAAGTGCAGCGTGCAGTTAAGGACGTTGTACACTCTGATGGTGAACGGAATTATGGTCTTGCAGGAGTCCTCGATCGTGACCTTGGCTCTTTCGATGTTGGGGTGCCCGGCAGACCCGTGGAAATTGCCGTCGTATGGTGTCATGGCGAGCAGAATGACGTATTTCTGACTAATGTCTACAGATGTGACCAAAAATTCCTTCCCACTCTTGTCTCGCTGTGACTGTAGAAGACTGTTTCCCACTCATAGAAGACTCAGTCTTCGCTGTACACATACATGATGCCTGGCCTAGCACTCGGTCTTCACTTCACAGAGAGGCTTGGCGTCGCATTGTGGTGCGACGACGATCGCTTCGAGTGCACGGAGTACCCCTACTGTGTGAGTCTCGAGGCGCTGGTCAACAGCCAGCGGTGCTCGCGAACGTGATCCAGTTCGCCGCCCGACGGGCTGAGGGGGAATTCACCATCGTGATCTCAGCAGCAGCCAAAGCGCAGATCAAGGGGCACGTTCGCGCCGTCGTCGACGCGACAGCACAAGCAACGCTTACTCTTCGGCCAGCAGCTGATTTCCTCTTCTCCAACGCGGTGCACGCGTTACTGAACTTCAGTTCCAATGTTGGCGCCTCTGCAGTTCAACGGCAGGCAGCATTGAAAAGTCGACTGGACTTGAGCAGAACGGACGCGGTTGCGGCGCTTGGAGGCGTGGTCGCCTACGCTAGGCGGTCTTTGGAGTCTGCCGCCTTCAGTATGGACCAGATCGCCGAGCTTAAGATTGGCGACTACATGAGCGTGGACGTGTCCACTGCAACGGATATAGGCATGTTCTCCGACGAGAAGCAAATGCGAGAGCGTCCTACAGTGCTGAGTCTCTTCCAGCAAAACCTTTGCGCCCCCAAGATTAGTGCCGCGGTTCTCAAGCGCTGGGTGAAGTTGCCTCTGAAGACTCTCGGGGCCATCGAACACCGGCTGCATACAGTGGCGCAGCTGGTTGACAGTGACAACGGCGAAGTCTACTACAGCTTCAAGCGGCTGTCGCGCCGGCTCTCAAACGTGGAGCCGGTGCTCTCGAAGCTGAAGCTGCAGCCTATAGTGAAGGTATACGACTTCACGTCGCTGATTGGAGTCGTGGAGGCGCTGATCGAACTGGAGGACCTCATGTCTCGGTCCGCTGTGCGTCTGCCTTTCGCCCAGCGACTCAGTGACGTGGTCCCGCAAGTGAAGGCTGCTCGACAGGTCTTGGCCGACCTCGACATCCAGGAGTCCCTGCGTCGTGAGACACCTTCCATCAAGCCGGAAACACACCCAGAGCTCCTCGAAGCATACTGTAAATGGAAAAACACCGATGGCGAGCTGGAGGCCCTAGTAGGAGAGGTGGGACCCAAGGGCCTTTTCAACAGATCTGGATGGCCCTTATATCGGACACTACAACACTTTTCGTTCCGCAGGGTCAGCCGATGGCGGTCTGGATGCCCTCCCTGGGGTCTTTTCTCGCCTTTCAACTGACTGAGGAGTTCAACGAGACGGAAGTGGCGGTTCCGCACGCAAGCTGGTCCTTTGAGTTTGAGAAGGACGGCATGGCCTTTTTCAAGGCGCCACTGCTTCATGACTACGACAACGTTGTTGACGCCATTCTTCTAGAAAAGCAGACGCTGGAGACCCGTCTTCTGCGTGACATGCAGCAACGGCTGGCCAAATTTTCAGGCGCCATCAGTGAAGGCGTCGCCGTCGCGGCTGAGTACGACGTGCACTCTGCCTTGGCCAAGACGGCTGTTGACATGCGCTGGTGCCGCCCCACGCTGGTCGCAGAGCCCACCCTCCGTCTGGTGCAGGCCCGTCATCCGGTATACGAGGTGATGTCCTCTCTCGATAGCTCATGCTTCATCCCCAATGACCTGGACATGTCCCAGAGCCAGTGCCATCTGATCACGGGCCCAAATGGCAGCGGCAAGAGCGTTTTCTTGAAAACCGCTGCCATCGCCGTTTACCTCGCGCACCTGGGATCTTTCGTTCCTGCTGAATCGGCCACGATCGGGTTGGTTGACGCTATCGTATCAGTTATGGAAATTCGTGAGACAGCGACCATCGAGAACAATTCGTTCTTCTCAACAGCCCTTGTCCGTGTAAGCCAACTCCTCCGAAGTCTTACGGGGTCAACCCTGCTCCTCATTGACGAGTTCGGAAAGGGTACGGCCAGCTGCTGTGGTATTGGGCTACTGGCAGCTCTCATCAATTATATCGGGTCCATGCCGTCCGTTCCGCGTTGCCTGTTGACCACTCATTTCCAGGAGGTAGTATCGCTGGACCTGGTCAAGATCTATCCAGCGCAACCGGTAGACGTGTTTTATATGAAGGCGGAGTTGAACGGTGAGGGCGACGACCTCCAGTTTAAGTACGCCGTGGAACCCGGAATAGCTTCCAGCTCCTACGGAGTGCTCTGCGCCCGCGCTTGTGGAATCCCCGATGATGTAGCAGTGCGTGCCTCGGAAGTGGCTGATGCCATAAAACGGAGACGCCTGATACTGCCGATTACCGCGCTCACCTCAGAGTGCCCACGAAGCAAGTGCGTGGACTTGTACCGAGCATTCCTCTCCGCGGACTTGACAACCCCTGCTGGCATGCAGGCCTTGTTGGAGCTGGTGAACCCCCCTGACGTTTCCGAAGGCAGCGTCGTGTCGAGGATCACCGCTCGAACTGAACGATGCCGAGCTCGGAGGTCGACGCCCTTCCCAAAAAACTGCTGCACCCAACCTGTCGAAGCGGAGCTGCCTCCCTCGGCTGCCGACCTGAGGGTTGTACGCTCACACGGCTCCCTGTTCGACGTGACGATGAAGCCGGACACCGCAGCTGCCGAGGATGACATCACAGAGGCCAACTTCGTTGTTTTTGATTGAGTATTGAGACGACACTCATTGGACAACACAGAGCTGTCGGAAGGCAACTTCATTGTTTTTGATTAAGTATTGAGACGACACTCATTGGACAAAGCGGAGCCTGGACGACATTTGTCGTCACATGAAGAACACCTTCTGGTCTATCAACCTGCGTGTGTCGAGTCCCACTGACCCACATAAGGTTATTCTCCTCCGTCATCACCGTCAACAGCATATCAAAGGCCTCTCTGGTGTAGTGCTTCTCAGACAAGTTGTTGACTTCATTCTGGAACTGTGTGAAGTCCATGAAGTCCTGGGAACACCCTCGTCGGACCCTTCCAGCGATTTGCCGGAAGTGCGTTAGTACGTCCTCGTTGACATCCTCCACTGGCAGCGGCGTGTCAGGCCGCTTGGTTGGCGGCTCCACAGCCAGGGGTGGCGTCCGCTCTCGCTTTCGTGGAGGGCTATCGCTGAGCTCAGACTCGCTGTCGTCGTTGGCGTGATCCTCTCCAAACAGGGAGTAGCGCAGCAAGTGAATCGCTACCTGCGCGTCTGACTGGGTACGACAGGACCGCCGAACTCACCACGGTGATGCTATCCTTCAGCTTCAGCTTGGCGTGGGCAGTGGCCAGACGTACACAGGCCTCCAACGTGCGTGCCGTGGGTAGACTTACGCCTGCCGACTTGCGGTCCTTCACTCGGCGCTGCCTCAGCCGACAGTAGAAGTCGGCAATCTGGGAGGCGGCCGCGGACGTCAGCACTGGTGCGGGCCTCTTCTTAGCGTACTGGATGTACTTCTTGAGGAAGTCATGCGACAGAGTGGTTCTGCGGCCGTCAGCGTCCTCAACCCACACCTCAGTGTGGGTCTCCCCCTCAGTCGAGGGACCCAGAGCAGTCATGCCGCGAGTATAGCCGCTGTACGCGATGAGTTTAGAGCCTTTGTTGTATCCCTGGTGCTGTTGGAGAACTTGGGAACTGATTCGTCTGTCCTCCTCCTTGAGCTGTGAGTCCCGAACCACGAACATGAGATCGAATCGCGACAGCAGCGAGTCGGGAAAGCTGAGCTGCGCCCTCAGGTCCACAGACTCGTCGAAGACGCCGTAACACGGGTTAGCAGCCGCCAGAACGCTGCAGCGAGCGTTAAGCCTCGCCTGAATAGAAGCCTTGCTGATAGACACTGTCTGCTGCTCCATGACCTCGTGGATAGCGACACGATCGTCAGACCCCATCTTGTCGAACTCGTCAATGCAGACGAACCCGTTGTCGGCGAGCACTGTCGCGCCTGCCTCCAGCCGCTTGTGGCCCGTGTCACGGTCTGATACGACAGCAGCCGTCAGACCCACGCCTGATGATCCCTTGCCGCTGGTCGAGATCGCCACCGGCGCAGTATTCAGCACGAACCGCAACATTTGGCTTTTGCCGCAAGAAGGGTCACCGATAAGCATGACGTGGATGTCGCCGCGAATTCGAGTCCCTTCCTTGGTGTGCTTTGGTTCCCCACCAACCAGTTGTAGAAGGAGTCCACGCTTTACCATCTCGCGTCCGAATATGCTGGGGGCGACCGAACGAGACAGCACGGCCAGCGCGTCTTTGCGTCCTGCGATGCTCTTGATCTCTCGGACATCCTTAGGCGAGAGCGCTGCCTCACGCAAACCGATACACTCCACGTTGTTGACTATCAACAACGGCCGACAGTAGCCATTGTACTTCCCAACTACCTTATGGTGTGTGGTCCTGAAGACCCCGTAGCATCGCACCCTGTTGCCTGGTTTCACACGGTCCACTAAGTCGTGTTCGAACACGACGTCAACCGATCGCGGCAAAAGTCCGTGAGGGGCGCACTCCGGCGTTTCCTGCACAGTGGCGAACTGCGCGTCCTTGAACAGCGAGAACATGGGATCCACCTCGAAAGAGCGGCCATCCTGGTCATGCAAGGGCACGGGTCCGCCCGCGGGCTGCACGCGGGCCACCGAATGTGGGTCTGGGAACAGCTTGATGAATGTGTTCTCACCCCCGACTGTAGAATAGCCCCTCTGTACGTTGCGGTGGCTCACGGAAGACACCCGAGTCAAGATGCCCTCGACGCAAACTACTCTATTGCAGAGTGCGCTGTTCAGTCCTCGAGGTGTCACGTGATTACGGCCCAACCACCCGCAGAGGCCAAGCGAACTAAACCGTACCAGGGGGTGGTTGTCGGAGAGCCCGCGGGCTTCCTTGACGAGGGAGGCCACCGCATCTATGACTGGCGCGAGATAGACGTAAGGATTCCACACCACCAGTTGGCTCAGCGTGCCGTCGACCTCCGATAAGTCGTCCAGGCGCACAATCAACCTAGGAATGCCTCTATCCAGCTGCGAGAAGAACTCCTCCAACTTCCCTGTCTGCTTTGCTTGAGACAGCCACCGAAAGGCGGCGTTGAGAACGTCGGTGTAGAGCTCCCTGTCAGCCCTCGACAAGGCTACGCTTACGCGCTGGTCTAGTGATTCGAGCAGCGATACTCGATTGAACATTCACAATTCGTTTGCTAATTTACAACGGAATTCGGCGCTGTGCCGTGTTGTGGATCAAATGATGTTATGTGTTCGTGC
>NW_027178768.1:0-4477 GCF_019968985.1 Porospora cf. gigantea B | reverse complement strand
TTACAACTGAGTGTTTAGGAGATGAGGCACACACCGAAGTTCTCTTTCTGTGTTATGTTGCTTATCTTTGGACGAAGAGCTGCTTTGTCGACACTTGTAGTTCCAAGGTTCCTCTGTCTAAGGTCCCGTTGTTTCTGGGGAGTTTTCGCAACGGAGACTGGTACCACCTTCGTCTGCTCGAACGCGGAGGGAGTGGTGATCGGTTTTCGTACTACTTTGTTCCTCCAGACACCGCTTGCCATAGGTTGACCTCTTTTGAATCCAGTCATTAAGCAGCAACTTTTTAGGTCAACGACAGATATGTTCGTATCAAAATGGTGCGAAAGCCTTTTGCCGGTGAATTAAAATAAATGGTTGATCATCCGCGAAGAAGCGCGCGATTAGAGGAGAAGAAGCGCAAGGAGGAAGATGGTCAGTGCTCGGTTATGCAGCGCGTAGCATTGTTTTGCCGGCAACTACTTTTCGTCTTGTTTTCGGTGTTCGTCGTTACGACGTTCTCCCGTCTGGCCAAGATTGTTCTGGATAAAGCTAAAACGCCGGTTCCAGGAAGCTGGATCGCCGATGTCAAGTCGCGAGTCGGACTGTGACCTATTTGCCGAACTGTGCAGAAACAATTCAATATCATCAAATGAAAACGAGACTGCGGAGAATCCTCTACAGCCGACTACCTTCTATCAAGTGAGTGCGAAGGATGGGAGGAACGGCGACATTTGTCGTGAGGGTCGCCTCCTTGCACAACTTTGTGGGGAACAGTTGAGTTGACTTGACACCTCTTAAGAGATTTCCCTGCTCTCTACGTGAACAACGGACTCGTAGTAATCCTGGAGTCGACCAGGGACAGTCATCAGCGGGTGGATGTCCAGGTTGTCAACAAGAGGGTGCGGCTCGAGGTCGCAAAAAGTCTGTTGCAGAGGGGCAGCTTTCTTCGCCAGCGAAGCGGCGTTATGGGTTTTAGACAGCGCAATTTTCGCTGCCTCGTTCTCTTCGAGAACGGAGATGGGCCCGCCAAGAGTGCCAGGAGCGGATACCGACCACACTCGCACTGACGAATCCCCGCTGGAGGACGCTACAGCGAGCCCTGAAGGATGAAACGTGACCTTATTGATAGGCAGGTCGTGACAGGCGACGTGCCGGACGAATGGCGACTTGCAGCCGTGTCGAACGACATGATCCAAGTTCCAGTAGGAGAGCGACCCTGAGGTGTCGCCCACAGCGAGGATATGATGGAAAACGGGGTCTATACTCAGAGCGGATCCATACACCTGCATCGCCGAGTCCTTGGCGGCTTGTACGACTTCGGGAACAGTCAAGAAGGGCTCGACGGAGTCACTTGAGGCCAGAGCGATGTGGCGTGCTGGAGCGGCGGCCGGCAAATCCGCCACTGGAACTGAAAACTGCCGAATGTCCCAGACCTTAACGGTACCGTCCTTCGAGGACGACAACAAATGGTAATCGTTGCCTGGGACCCAAAGGACCGACACCACAGGGTACTTGTGGGCTGCTACGTCTGCAACGATGGTCGCCTCTCGAGGATCCCAGAGGTCCACGTTGTGAGTACGGCTTCCCGTCGCCACCAGTGCAAGCTGGGAGTGCCAGTCCCCCACGGTAGCGTCGAACGAGCGCGCTGTGAGGCGTTGGTCCACCTCAAGAGAGGCGACGTCCCATATTACTGGATGCTCGTCGAACGTCGTCGCCAAAAGTTTGGTATCTCCAGGGGAACTAGACAGACTCTGGACGCTCTGACCCTCAAGAGTCCGTAGCATACCGATAGGTTGGAGGGATGGGGTCGTCAGTTGCACCTGGCCTGAGGAATCCCCGGAAAACAGGACGGCGTGGTGCCTGGCCCAATGAATACGCGTCCATCCAGCGCTACAGTGGGGCAACGTCTTGAGATCTTCGAATGCGAACGAGCTGCCATCCCAGAGAATGATGTCGCCGCCCTTGGTCGACGCCATGAGAAATCTCCCTCCAGGGAACCAAGTCGTGCACGTGAAACCACCACGGGACCGATTGATTGCAGTGTGAAGCAATGTCCCCTTCGCATAGTGCAGGGGATGCCTCAGACTGGCCAGGGGCAACGACCTAACACAGCTCCAGAGCATGTGAGGTGGCAGAAGATCCGTTGCCTGCGAGGAAAGACCCTTTCTGTGGCATTTGGCGACCCGTCCTCTGGCCAACAGTGTGTTGAAGCACGCACCTTGCACATTCAGAACTCCCCAGCCGTCGTAGTTGTCCTCCTCAGCCATCTCGAACTATTGGGCCTATTTTGGAAATTGCAGATTAGGCAGCATGTCGATGCGCATTCGCGGACTGCGCGCGTGGATTCAGGAACACGGGCTCACCAAGCGCGACAAAATCGAGTCTATTCAACATTTGAGATTGGGACTTGACGCGACCGCCTGGCTCAGGTCTATCGACGGGATCAAAGACGATCTCGTAGGTGTCCTCGGCGCCCCAAGGGATGACGCCTTCAGCGCAATCGGCAATGAGATTCAAAAGCTCATAGATAACAAGATCAAGGGACTGCTGGTGTTCCAGGGCATTACGCCGCCTTCCTTACCTAGGCATGACGCCATGAATATGGCCGCCGACGAAGCCTGGCAGATGTGGTACAGGAACGACTTTGACCAAGCACGTTACAAGTTCTCCGAGGTGTCGTCCAACGTTAGCACTGACAGACGAAGAGACTACCGCGTGCACCTGCAGAACCACGTCGCCCATCTTAAGAGCGAAAACTCGCCCAAGGTCCCGGCCGGGTACATTCCCGAGATGATCCAAGGCCCTTATCTAGCCGAGCAACAGCTGGCATACATGGTGGAGCATGACGTAGTGGATGCCGTGTTCGGGCAGCCCTCGCTTCTCCCCTTCGGAGTTCCCCGCGTCATCCTCAGTGTAAATTTCACAGAGAGCACGTTCGATTTTGTGGACCTCTGTTCTCTGCTACAATTTGCTAACGTAACCGAGGAAGATTTCAAGACTGCCTGTATCCTAGCGGGTAACGACTACTCCAGGACATCCGTTGCGTTACAGACCGAGTTTCCGAACTGTAATGACAGTCAGATCTTTGGCCAAGCGTTGAAGTACGCAGCCAGGCAGCAGACGCCCCTCCAGTACTACGGCTTCTCCTCTCATAGCCCCAACAAGGGCGTTCAGGGCTACAACGTGTGCAAGGTGCTCTTCGACACGCCCATAGTACTCAGCGTGCAAGGCGACGTGGGCGTGGTACCGCCTGCTAAGATTGGCGCAAGCGAGGAGCAGCGGGAGGCCCGCATCTCGACTGTACCGCATGATTTCGATTCCCTGGTGGGCCACATGTTACCACCTCAGCTGTACCACCTGGCGCTCGTCGGACTGCTGGGCGAACAAGTCATCAACAGTCTCGCCAGCCTGGAGTGGCGAGAGGAGTATAACTGCGCTGTGGATAGTCTGGAGTGCCACGAGCTCCAGTGCAGTCTTACAGACCGGAGGAGACGGGTCCTTGGTCTGTTGGCATCCTTTTGCCACGATAGTATGAAGAACACTGAATGTCGTTTCGCGAAATTCACTCCGTTATCAGAGTCCGGAGAGACTCAGGCCTTCACGGTTCCCTACTCGCTGCAGACGGCGGCTGGGTTACCTTGGCGCATCTCGTGGAGGGCCCTGCGAGCAGAGCAGGAGTGGAAGTCCATGAAGGAAACTGACCCGCTCACGCTTAGCGATTGTCTCTCTTGGCACGAGCGGCTCAAGGACGACAGTGATATATTAGGTCCGGCCAAAGATGTCAAGGGTCCTCTCGTGGTAGTGGACTCGACGGAGCGCAAGCCTGAGCAGCTGCGCCTCATGATGTGGACGCTGTCGAAGTTTGTGTTCCTCGAGTCCCTCGGTCTGGTCACTGACACGGGCTGTGTCTCTCTCTTCGGCTACGCCCTGAAGGACACCCCCACCCCCCTTCTGAACGACTGCCTCGTCCTGATGGAGCTGATGCGTGCCGGGCTACTTAACGGCCTTCCGTTTAGCTGCCCTGATGGGCGCCAATTCCCGTCTGTACCTGAATCGGATCCAGAGGTTCTTTTCGTCAGCAGAGTGATATCACTTTGCCCCTGTCCAATGCGCTTCAAGAAAGTCTGGTTGAATCACATTGACCATGATTTAAGTCTCTTCCAGGGCCTCGTTTCCACTGTCAAGCGCACTATCAACCATGTTTCCGAAGCTTCTGCCGCGTGTGTCGTTCTCAATGACTTTGACCGGCTTGCTCCGTTGCTCGACGGTCCCATGTTCGCGGAGACCGAACGCTTCCCGCATGTCACCAGCCACCAGAACACTCTGGGGGTGGTGTGTAAGTATTGGCTTGAGAGGGACGCATCGGAAAAAGGAGACAGGTCTGCGTTTAGCGCTGCGCTGAACCAGCGGTTCGCTCATTGCAACCAGCCTCTGGAGGCCCTGATGGAGTCGATGGAGCTGTGGTTTGAATTCAACCGCATCGTCGGGGTGCTGGGAG